>NC_042957.1:56662023-56864523 GCF_901001165.1 Salmo trutta
TCCCCTCAACCTTTTGAGTGAGTGAATGAGAAACACACTAAAAAGCAAAAGGAAGAGAGCGCACACAGAGTGAGGAGCCACACACCTCTCTCCACCCAATTTGGTACTTGCCTATTTTCTGTTGGTGTGTTCATCAAATCAAATTTTATTGGTCACATACACATGTTCAGCAGATGCTATTGTGGGTGTAGCGAAATGCTTCGTGTGTGTGTATGTGAGGGGATATTGAGAGGAAAAGCATTCAGATTTTTCAAGAGTAATATGTTGTAACGGCTGTCTGAAGTAGTAGACCAAGGTGCAGTGTGGAATTTGTTCATCTTTTATTTTAGATGAAAAGGCACTTCAAAGAAAAACAGACGACAGCCAAACAGTCCTGTCAGGTATCCTAACACACTAAACAGAAAACATCTACCCACAAAACCCAAAGGAAAAACATGCTGCTTAAGTATGACTCCCAATCAGCAACAACGATGTACAGCTGTTCCTGATTGGGAGCCATACCCGGCAGAAACAAAGCAATCCCCAACATAGAAATACAGACATAGAATGCCCACCCAAATCACACCTTGACCAAACCTAAATAGAGACATAAAAAGGCTCTCAGGTCAGGGCGTGACAGTACCCCCCCCCCCCCAAAGGTGTGGACTCCGGCCGCAAAACCTGAACCTATAGGGGAGGGTCTGGGTGGGCATTTCTCCGCGGTGGAGGCTCTGGAGCTGGACGCAGACCCCACTCCACCACTGGCTCACCCCTCTTCACTGGCTCCCCTAGAGCGTGATCTCCTGCCGCCGACCACGGACTGGGGACCCTCGCAGCGGCCCCAGACTGGAGGGCAACTCTGGCTGCTCCGGACAGGCGGGCGGCTCCGGACCGGCGGGCGGCTCTGGCGGCTCCGGACCGGCGGGCAGCTCTGGCGGCTCCGGGCGCAGGCCTCACCAGGCTGGGGAGACATGCAGGAGGCCTGGCTCTGGGCGCAGGCACAGGACTACCAGGCTGGGGAGACATGCAGCAGGCCTGGTTCTGGGCGCAGGCACAGGATAGACTGGGTCCTGAAGACGCACTGAAGGTCTAGAGCGCACGGCCTGCACAACCCGTCCTGGCTCGATGCCCACTCTAGCATGGCACTTGCGGGGGGCTGGGATGTAGCGCACTGGGCTATGAGCGCGCACTGGAGACACCGGCGCTCTACCGCATAACACGGTGCCTGACCAGTACCACGCCGCTTCCGGTAAGCACGGGGAGTTGGCTCAGGTCTAACACCTGACTCCGCCAATCTCCCCGTGTGCCCCCCCCCCAAAGAACTTTTGGGGCTGCCTCTTCACCTCCACCTGCTGCCCCGGCAGGTTGTTGCATTGGTCAAATAGCTGTTCCCAAGTCCAGTCTATTCTTGCCTCCAATACTTCCAGCGGCCAGGATGCCATCTCCTCCCGAGCATGCTGCTTCCTCCACTCCTGGTGCTGCTCCCCTCCACGCTGCTTGGTCCGTTTTTGGTGGGTAGATCTGTAACGGATGTCTGAAGTAGTAGACCAAGGTGCAGCATGGAATTTGTTCATCTTTTATTTTAGATGAAAAAGGCACTTCACAAAGAAAAACAGACGACAGCCAAACAGTCCTGTCAGGTATCCTAACACACTAAACAGAAAACATCTACCCACAAAACCCAAAGGAAAAACATGCTGCTTAAGTATGACTCCCAATCAGCAACAACGATGTACAGCTGTTCCTGATTGGGAGCCATACCCGGCAGAAACAAAGCAATCCCCAACATAGAAATACAGACATAGAATGCCCACCCAAATCACACCCTGACCAAACCTAAATAGAGACATAAAAAGGCTCTCAGGTCAGGGCGTGACAGTACCCCCCCCCCAAAGGTGTGGACTCCGGCCGCAAAACCTGAACCTATAGGGGAGGGTCTGGGTGGGCATTTCTCCGCGGTGGAGGCTCTGGAGCTGGACGCAGACCCCACTCCACCACTGGCTCACCCCTCTTCACTGGCTCCCCTAGAGCGTGATCTCCTGCCGCCGACCACGGACTGGGGACCCTCGCAGCGGCCCCAGACTGGAGGGCAACTCTGGCTGCTCCGGACAGGCGGGCGGCTCCGGACCGGCGGGCGGCTCTGGCGGCTCCGGACCGGCGGGCAGCTCTGGCGGCTCCAGGCGCAGGCCTCACCAGGCTGGGGAGACATGCAGGAGGCCTGGCTCTGGGCGCAGGCACAGGACTACCAGGCTGGGGAGACATGCAGCAGGCCTGGTTCTGGGCGCAGGCACAGGATAGACTGGGTCCTGAAGACGCACTGAAGGTCTAGAGCGCACGGCCTGCACAACCCGTCCTGGCTCGATGCCCACTCTAGCATGGCACTTGCGGGGGGCTGGGATGTAGCGCACTGGGCTATGAGCGCGCACTGGAGACACCGGCGCTCTACCGCATAACACGGTGCCTGACCAGTACCACGCCGCTTCCGGTAAGCACGGGGAGTTGGCTCAGGTCTAACACCTGACTCCGCCAATCTCCCCGTGTGCCCCCCCCCCAAAGAACTTTTGGGGCTGCCTCTTCACCTCCACCTGCTGCCCCGGCAGGTTGTTGCATTGGTCAAATAACTGTTCCCAAGTCCAGTCTATTCTTGCCTCCAATACTTCCAGCGGCCAGGATGCCATCTCCTCCCGAGCATGCTGCTTCCTCCACTCCTGGTGCTGCTCCCCTCCACGCTGCTTGGTCCGTTTTTGGTGGGTAGATCTGTAACGGATGTCTGAAGTAGTAGACCAAGGTGCAGCATGGAATTTGTTCATCTTTTATTTTAGATGAAAAAGGCACTTCACAAAGAAAAACAGACGACAGCCAAACAGTCCTGTCAGGTATCCTAACACACTAAACAGAAAACATCTACCCACAAAACCCAAAGGAAAAACATGCTGCTTAAGTATGACTCCCAATCAGCAACAACGATGTACAGCTGTTCCTGATTGGGAGCCATACCCGGCAGAAACAAAGCAATCCCCAACATAGAAATACAGACATAGAATGCCCACCCAAATCACACCCTGACCAAACCTAAATAGAGACATAAAAAGGCTCTCAGGTCAGGGCGTGACAGTACCCCCCCCCCCCCCCCCCAAAGGTGCGGACTCCGGCCGCAAAACCTGAACCTATAGGGGAGGGTCTGGGTGGGCATTTCTCCGCGGTGGAGGCTCTGGAGCTGGACGCAGACCCCACTCCACCACTGGCTCACCCCTCTTCACTGGCTCCCCTAGAGCGTGATCTCCTGCCACCGACCACGGACTGGGGACCCTCGCAGCGGCCCCAGACTGGAGGGCAACTCTGGCTGCTCCGGACAGGCGGGCGGCTCCGGACCGGCGGGCGGCTCTGGCGGCTCCGGACCGGCGGGCAGCTCTGGCGGCTCCGGGCGCAGGCCTCACCAGGCTGGGGAGACATGCAGGAGGCCTGGCTCTGGGCGCAGGCACAGGACTACCAGGCTGGGGAGACATGCAGCAGGCCTGGTTCTGGGCGCAGGCACAGGATAGACTGGGTCCTGAAGACGCACTGAAGGTCTAGAGCGCACGGCCTGCACAACCCGTCCTGGCTCGATGCCCACTCTAGCATGGCACTTGCGGGGGGCTGAGATGTAGCGCACTGGGCTATGAGCGCGCACTGGAGACACCGGCGCTCTACCGCATAACACGGTGCCTGACCAGTACCACGCCGCTTCCGGTAAGCACGGGGAGTTGGCTCAGGTCTAACACCTGACTCCGCCAATCTCCCCGTGTGCCCCCCCCCCAAAGAACTTTTGGGGCTGCCTCTTCACCTCCACCTGCTGCCCCGGCAGGTTGTTGCATTGGTCAAATAGCTGTTCCCAAGTCCAGTCTATTCTTGCCTCCAATACTTCCAGCGGCCAGGATGCCATCTCCTCCCGAGCATGCTGTTTCCTCCACTCCTGGTGCTGCTCCCCTCCACGCTGCTTGGTCCGTTTTTGGTGGGTAGATCTGTAACGGCTGTCTGAAGTAGTAGACCAAGGTGCAGCATGGAATTTGTTCATCTTTTATTTTAGATGAAAAAGGCACTTCACAAAGAAAAACAGACGACAGCCAAACAGTCCTGTCAGGTATCCTAACACACTAAACAGAAAACATCTACCCACAAAACCCAAAAGAAAAACATGCTGCTTAAGTATGACTCCCAATCAGCAACAACGATGTACAGCTGTTCCTGATTGGGAGCCATACCCGGCAGAAACAAAGCAATCCCCAACATAGAAATACAGACATAGAATGCCCACCCAAATCACACCCTGACCAAACCTAAATAGAGACATAAAAAGGCTCTCTCAGGTCAGGGCGTGACATATGTGAAAAACAGTTAACAGCTTTAGGGCATTGTGAAAATGATCTGCATTAGACAAAATGTTATGTTTGCTCTCATATGAACACAGATAAAGGGCATTGCTCAAAAGATTAAGGTATGCTAGAAATGGAGAAGTCTTTTGTTGGTTTAGTTTTCCTCCATAAAAAAGGAAAGATCATATCAGTAACTAGAATTTAATTTCTGTTGTCCACAGGTACACTCCCTGAAGTATCAAGTTGCACATTTACAAACCTCGACATTTCATGGCTTGTTTACTGTTGGCAGTGTTATCTCCAGACATGTCTTGTTATGAGTTAAGTTTGATCCTCCTTTTTCTTTTGAGATTGTGCTTTGACATTGGTGTAGAAGTGACCTTATTATCTCACAATCTCCTTCTTTCCGTCCTTGTGGTTTGGTAATAATAGATACAGTAACAACAGAAGGGGTTGGGGACCTAATCAACGAGAGACTTGTGGATTGGATGTGTAAGCAGAAAGTAGGTTACATGGGAGTCAAGGAGTCAAACAAATCACTATCATATAAGGGTTACAAGCTTGAGCTGATACATGTTCAACACCTTGCTTTGTGAGGTCCAATTCCAGTAAGAGTTCTTCTAAACTTCTCCATCAAGGAAATCAATGTAACACATGAAAGATGTCCATAGAGAGGACAGTTTTTCACTTGTACTTTTTCATATGAGAGGGGTAGATGTTTTGCAAGATATAAACTTGAAAGAATTTGACATCTCAATAAAGTAGTGTGAACTTGAACATATAGCCAAGGATTAAGGGCAGGTTTGCTGGGTGTGGACGTTGTCTTGTCAATGAGAAATATATGGGGAATAGGTTAGTCAAGCGGTGAGCAGTGCAAGCTGGAGCATGTGCCACTGTGACTCTGTAATTGATATTGTGAATTTGATACACTGGACTGACTGTTCTCCACATGATGCTAATGATCTTCCAGAGTCTTCAGTAGGCTTTAGCTTACACTCACAAGACACGACTTGCAAACTGTTTCACATAAAAATATCTTTGTTACAGCACTGATCTTTCTCTTTATGTTCTGGCATATTAGTGTGTAGCCCAAACTGTTTGGATGCTACAGACAGAAGTTGGCAGATCGCCCAAAACGCTTGAGAACACTATTGTGTTCATGAGAGTCTTATCTTCCCATAGAGAGGTCCTAATTGTTTTCTAGGCCAAACCGTTTGGACGCTACAGACAATTTTGTGAGAAGACCGATTTTCGGGATATCTCAAGGTTCTGACAAACACCGCTCTAGCCTGGTCTCCTTCACCGCAGATGTGGAAGTGCGACATAGGCAAATGCGGTGGATTGAGACACATCCAATGAAAAAAAAAAATCAGATCTCTAGCTTAAACTGACAGCTTTTTACGTTTATTTATTTATTATTATGCTAATTAGATTTCCACAGGGGCGCTGACATCAACCTTAGGGGGTGACGGATTTTGATGGGCATTTTTTTTATTATGTTACTTAGATTAACGCAGGGGTCTGATTAAAACTTGACAGTTGTTGACCTCTTGAGGTTATTTTGAGCAATTGCAAGAAAAAAACAAATGAGCAGGAACCACCCACACACACACACAGACATCACAGGTGCTAAAATGTTTCCATGCTTATTTTATACATAGCCTAAAGGAAAACATGAATGTATTGTTTTTGGGTGTCCTTTGTAGGATAGATAGATCAGAGATGTCCTGTCAACACAGCAGTAGTGTATCACATCAGCACTATCCGCATGATGATTTCTGCAAGAAGCAAATCAGATGTTCAACTGAGCTCCTGACTTCAAGCCCAAAGTTCGGCAGTTGGCGATATTGAATCATTTCATTTTACCGTCCAAACGCATTGTATGCAGGCGGCAATACATTCGTATCCCTAGTGGACCTTTTTGTACCTGAAACATTCTCCATTAAGGCTGCATAGGCTTCACCTTCCTCATTAGCTTTATTTAATGGACAGAAGGCAGAAAAAGATTGGGAAAATATGTGTACTTTCTTAATAAAAAAAAACATTTTCCACCGCCCTGCTAGTGTAACCGATGTGAAATGGCTAGTTAGTTAGCGGTGGTGCGCGCTAATAGCGTTTCAATCAGTGACGTCACTCGCTCTGAGACTTGAAGTAGGGTTTCCCCTTGCGTGGCAAGGGCCACGGCTTTTGTGGCGCGATGGGTAACGTTGCTTCGTGGGGTGTCAGTTGTTGATGTGTGCAAGGGTCCCTGGTTCGAGCCCGGGTTGGGGCGAAGAGAGGGACGGAACCTACACTGTTACACTAGAGTGGCTAAATGTTAATCAGGCTGCAGCAGTCTGTTTTTTCACCCCTAACCTAATAGAGCCCCACAGTGGAGTTGTCATAATACAAATAGAACGTAGTTGTCAAGCAGGAAAATGGTTCCAATCATTTTTACACTTCGTTTTTCCCATAAGGGATTTTAGAAACACTTAAAATAAGGGCTGTGTTTCGTGTAGGCTTACATTGGCATGATGTTTTGATAACCATGTAACCATGTATCAAAATATTCAGCTCTATTTATTCTCATATAATCGAAAAAGCTAATTAGCATCAAAGTAGACATCATGCAAGACTACAAATCCCTGCTTGCTCATGACTGATCTTTTCGACTCATTCAGTCAAAATAACAAAAGTTTTGATTAATTTCGCTCATTTGAGTAAGAGCACGCAGGACCACCGACCAGCAAATGATGAACTAAAAACTCCAAGGAGTTAATATTCTTACAAGCCTCTCATTCACATCTCATAGATCCAGCCCAGTGGTGCAGTGGTCTAAGGGCTGCATGTCAGTGCAAGAGGTGTCACTACATTACCTGGTTCAAATCCAGGCTGTATCATATCTGGCTATGATTGGGAGTCCCATAGAGTGGTGCACCGTGCTGGGGTGGGCCATCATTCTAAATAAGAATTTGTTCTTAACTGACTTTCCTGGTTAAATAAAATACAACATTAGAATAAGATGGACGGTGAAATGAAACGACTCAATATCGCTGTCTGCCGGCCTTTGGGCAATTTGACTCCCAGTGCAGGAATTTATATAACTAATTGATTAAAAAACACTCCCGTTTCCAACTAAAAATACATACATTGCTAACTCAACTAATAACAGGTGGCAGGTCTGTCAAATAAATAAATAAATACTTTCCCCAGATTGGTATTTTGATTCGGTTCAGGATTCTTTTTTTGTGGTTTTGTTCATCTCTTGCACAGCCAGCCAACCACACACAGTCAGACAGACAGCAAAGCTAAAGAGGAGCTATCCGCAAGCAATTTATTTCACTCAACTCTCAACTATAGATTATATTTATACTGGATTTAATAAGGTCTAATAATAACAAAGTGCATTTTAACATCAACGTCGCACGTTTTTGTATCTTTCTTCGTATGACTACCTAACAGTTAGCTTAGCTTGCTAGCAAGCTGCAAGTGTGGTAACGTTAGTTTGAGAAGAAGCTAACTAGCGGTTTACACAGGTGCTAGCTAGCTAACCAGCTGCCAGAATGAATGTCGCAAAAAGTGGTTATCGGGTCTTCTCTGCCAATTCTACTGCAGCATGTACAGAACTAGCCAAGAAGATAACTGAGTATGTATATTTTATTGTTCTAGCTAAATGTACGTGTTATGATAGATAGCTAACCAGATAATGTTGCTAGCTAGCTCGCTAAAATGTGTATGCTGGTGTTTGCAGGTGCATGGCCACAGATGAAGATATTTGAATTTAGCCAGATGTCATTAATCTATTGGGTTTATGAGTTGGGTCATTTCCTAGATGTTGACAATGACATTCAGAGGCTTAAGGGAATTGATTTAATGTGAGACAATGTTGGGTGTCTCGGCTTAGTGAAACTGGGAACTGTCTGTTATTAACGTTAGTGACATAGAAACAGGGAGCGAGTGCCTGTGATCTAGCTGAACTCTTCCCATGTCAGAATATGTAAGGTAGTGGGCCCACTGTCTCTGAATTACAATGTGACACATTACACAATTTTACTTGGGTATCAAATGGTAGAGGTACAGCAGACTTAGTCAGAGTGGGATCAGTTTCCATGCAGGGCCTCTGTCCTGTCTGAAAAAGACACATCTGGTGTGTTTTTTCACAGACGACTAGGAGTTGAATTGGGCAAGTCGGTGGTATATCAAGAGTCCAATAGAGGTGAGTTGAAACTAATTATGTATATAACGGGAGGCTGATGAGGGGAGGACAGCTCATAATAATTGGAATAATAACATGGGAACCAGGTGTTTGATACCTTTCCATTGACTCAGTTCCAGACATTATTATGAGCCATCCTCCTCTCAGCAGCCTCCACTGGTATACAGTGCATTCGGAAAGTATTCATACCCCTTCACTTTGTTACGTTACAGCCTTATTCTAAAATTGATTTAATTTTTTTAAATAAATCCTCATCAATCTACACACAATACCCCATAATGACAAAGCGAAAACAGGTTTTTAGAAATGTTTGTAACTGTATTACAATTTTGAAGCTGACCCTTTGCTATGAGACTCAAACTGACCCTTTGCTATGAGACTCAAATGTTTCTAGAACTTGATTGGAGTCCACTTGTGGTAAATTCAGTTGATTAGACATGGAATAGCCTTCCCTGTAGCTCAGTTGGTAGAGCATGGTGTTTGCAACGCCAGGGTTGTGGGTTTGATTCCCACGTGGGGCCAGCACAGGAAAAAAAAAAAATGTATGAAATGTATGCATTCACTACTGTAAGTCGCTCTGGATAAGAGCATCTGCTAAATGACTAAAATCTAAAAAAATGTAAATGTAAAAATGAATGGCACATACCTGTCTATATAAGGTCCCTCAGTTGACAATGCATGTCAGAGCAAAAACCAAGCCATGAGGTCGAAGGAATTGTCCGTAGAGCTCCGAGACAGGATTGTGTTGAGGTACAGATCTGGGGAAGGGTACCAAAACATTTCTGCAGCATTGAAGGTCCCCAAGAACACAGTGGCCTCTATCATTCTTAAATGGAAGAAGTTTGGAACCACCAAGACTTTACATAGAGCTGGCCACCCGGCCAAACTGAGCAATCGGGTTGAAGGGCCTTGGTCGGGGAGGTGACCAAGAACCCGATGGTCACTCTGACAGAACTCCAGAGTTCCTCTGTGGAGATGGGAGAACCTTCCAGAAGGACAACCATCTCTGTAGCACTCCACCAGTCAGGCCTTTATGGTAGAGTGGCCAGCTTGCTTGGAGTTTGGAGTTTGCCGAAAGGCATCTAAAGACTCTCAGACCATGAGAAACAAGGTTCTCTGGTCTGATGAAACCAAGATTGAACTCTTTGGTCTGAATGCCAAGCGTCATGTCTGGAGGAAACCTGGAACCACAGGGGCGAATGTTTACCTTCCAACAGGACAACGACCCATAGCACAAAGCCAATACAACGCAGGAGTGGCTTCGGGACAAGTGTCCTTGAGTGGCCCAGCCAGACATTGAGTGGCCCAGCTAGAGTCTGGACTTGAACCCGATCGAACATCTCTGGAGAGACCTGAAAGTAGCTGTGCAGCAACGTTCCCCATCCAACCTGACAGAGCTTGAGAGGATCTGCAGAGAAGAATGGGAGAAACTGCCCAAATACAGGTGTGCCAAGCTTGTAGCGTCATACCCAAGAAGACTCAGGGCTGTAATTGCTGCCAAAGGTGCTTCAACAAATTATTGAGTAAAGGGTCTGAATACTTATGTAACTGTGATATTTCTGTTTTTTATTTGTAATAAATTTGCACAAATTTGTAAACTTTTTGGGGGGGTTTTCATTACGGGGTATTGTGTATAGATGGGGGAGAAAAAAAAGATTTAATCAATTTTAGATGAAGGTTGTAACGTAACAAATGTGGAAAAAGTGAAGGGGTCTGAATACTTTCCGAATGCACTGTATAAATCATTGGTTGAAACCAGGCGTTGGAACCAAAATTATTTTCCTATCGTTTCGTTCTGAACAGAACCATCATTTTTATTTTTCGTTCTGTTGAACTGTTCCGACAGCAAAATGAATGTGAACCGTTTCTAACCCCAAAAAACTGTTTATATCATTCATTTCTGTTCCTTTTTAAACCTCTGAAATTGATAGATTTTTTAAAAACATTTAGTTCGACATTAAATCACCACCAATTAGTGCGGATAGAATAGCTTGCTATGGAGCGGGCAAGCTATTTACATGGATTGGACAGGCAAGTGTAGGGTGCTAGATGGGACTGAAATTGAGAGCGAGAGAAGGAAGAGGAGGCTTGGCTTGACGCGCTGGGCATCTTGTTGTTTTGACATGTTTTATCTGAATTAGGCCCACAGAATTATACTTACGGAGGAGCGGCTTCCATGAATTAACTTTGAATGTCTGACCTACAGAGAGTTGACTGTTGGACCAGAGCTAGCTAACAAGCTTGTGTGTGCAGAGAGGCATCAGAATTCAAATAAAAACATGTCTTACCTTTTTGTAGTCTGAGCGACAGAGTGAGGGCTTTGCATAGGCACTTTGTTGCATTTTTTGTGGGACTGGGAAAAAAATGCCTGGAACATAAAATAATGTTTTTAACCGGTTCCCATACTTTTAAAATAACTGTTCTGTTCCGGAACAGTATAGATCACGTTCGTTCACAATTCTGTTCCTCCAAAAACAAACATTTGTTCTGTCACTCTGCCTACTCTGCTAACACAAAGAACAACTTATTTGTTTGGCCTGATACAAATCATTTTTCTCTTTTGGAAAACATGACATGTTACAGATAAGTGTTTACAATGGCTTGATAATTATGCCTGAACTGAGTGTTATGCCCTAGTTGACATAAACAAGTCTAGGCACATTTGGGGAGCTGTAAGTGTAAAGTTAGCATTTTACCCACACTTGCTGTTGATTCAACTTTATGTGACCCTTGATAGAGACCAGAGTAGATGTGAAGGAATCTGTTCGCGGCCAAACTATCTTCATCATCCAGACCATACCCAGGTGAGTAGACTGAAATATGTAATCTCCTCCACACTTCTGTGTCTAGGACACGCACACACCTATACTGTGTGTGTAATGTTGTGCGGCCCAAAGGACTATGCATATCAATCTATGTTGTAGGAGGGGTATTCACACAGTCATATCACGTGTTAGGTTGCATTACCCATATTCAAACCTGTTTGATTCACACACTATAAATCAGGCACAAGCTCATCTACCATAATATGAATAGCTACCAGTGTTATTAATAGCCATCCTCTTATCTGTCATCTGACTTGGCGTGCACAAGCTGTACTGAGCATATGTTGTTGCCCTCTGCTGGAGAGTTGCTCAGCATGAGTTTGCACTGACCACACCATAAATGTGACCATTTTGTTATTGACACTTTTCCCTTGTTTTAACCAGAGATGTCAACACGGCCATCATGGAGCTGCTGGTCATGGCCTACGCCCTTAAGACCTCCTGTGCAAAGAACATCATTGGGGTCATTCCCTATTTCCCCTACAGCAAGCAGTGCAAGATGAGAAAAAGGGGTTCCATAGTGTGCAAGCTGCTGGCTTCCATGCTAGCCAAAGCAGGTAATTACAGCCTGTATGCAAGTGTTAACAGTTTTCTGTTTAGATTGCCCTTGACCATCTGTGTTAAAGGAAAATGTATACATTTTTCAACTTCATATTTGTAATCTTCAGCCCCACCCCAACATCAACATATGTGAAAATGGCACGTTGTTTTGTTTTGTGGAAAAAAATATAGAGGAAGATAAATGTTTCCAATGACGTCAGCTGTGTGCATCACGTGATTTTAACCAATAATGAGTAGGCATTGACTTCTAATTGTCTACCAATTGGTTGATGATGTCATTGGAAACACTTATCCACCTATCTTTTTTACTACAAAACAGAAACGTGCTATTTTCACGTGTTGATGTTGGGGTTGTGCTGGAGAAGAATTTGAAGTGGAAAATGTTTTACATTTCCCTTTAAACTTGCCACTGTGGCTGATTTCTCATTCTGCACCCTCTCTTAAAAGCAGTCTGCTGTTTCTTCAGTCTCTCTTCTCATCCTCTCTCTTTCTCCTTCCAGGTTTAACTCACATCATCACCATGGACTTGCATCAGAAGGAGATCCAGGGCTTCTTCAGTTTTCCAGTGGACAACCTGCGTGCCTCCCCCTTTCTGCTTCAGTACATCCAGGAGGAGGTAACCATCTCACTGTAGCTCATGTGCCATTCCAGGTAGTACAGTTGTAAGATAGTAAACTACACACAGCAGCCTATTCAATGTAAAATGTGGGCTTCTCTCACTTCCCTTCAGGTCCCAGATTACAGAAACGCCATTATTGTTGCAAAGTCACCGTCTGCTGCTAAGAGGTAACATACTATTTAGTTACAGAGGCCTGGAGTGTGATCATCTAATGTAAATAATGTAAAAGGGTGTCTGCATTTCTCCAGTGTTTTCTTGCTGTCTTTCAGAGCTCAGTCCTATGCAGAGCGACTGCGTTTGGGCCTGGCAGTGATGCATGGCGAGGCTCAGTGTTCAGAGTCTGACATGGCGGACGGACGACACTCTCCCCCCTGTGTCCGTAACACCTCAGGACACCCTGGGCTGGAGCTGCCTTGTAAGACCTCTCTAGAAGCCCTATATAGCTTATAGCTTGGTAACTAGCCAGGTGTAGTTGTAGTCAGTCTGCCATCAGATCAAATTGAAACCGTATCTTTGTCTGTAGCTTCCCCAATTCTTTAGTGTTGGTCAGGCTGTGTCTGTAAGATCTAGATGGATGCATAGATTCCTGTACTCGTCAATGGTTGCATCCAAAAATATGTTTAGTGTAGTGTGAAATGTTCAAGTCTCTGAATTATTTGAATAATTATTTCAAACCCCCAAAATATCCATTGCAAAATCCTCATCATTTGGATTTAATGTCAGCACTAACAGCTTCATAAGTGATGATTCTGCTATAACCATTTTAACACCTGACATTATTTTTAAAGGATCTTGAATTGTGTAGCCTGTTTACTGCACGTTCTAATTCCACAGATACACTGCCTCTACTAATGTTGCGACCTTAGCCTCCCTAAAATGTAAAGGCATTCATACCAAATCGTTTTAGAATTGTTTGCATGTTTAAAACTGACATTTTGAATAAGAGAACATACATTTTGTTTTTCATTTTGAGAGAATGACACTAACTTGATATTGGATATGTCTAATTTTCTCAGTACATTTGTGGTAAGGCTGTTAAAACAGTTGGGTCTGACAAAACAGGGTCAGACTTTCTGTCTGGGCTTTGTGTCATTGGCAAATGACTCCAGAGTATTTATTATGCCCAACTGGCTGTGTCCCCCTTCAGCTTTAGTGTTTTTAATAATATTTGTATTATTTACTTAATTTATTATCCTTGACTTTAAAAATCCTCTTATTGTAAGCCTTGGTCAGTTGCAAACTGTCCTACACATTTCTTGAATGAATAAGCTTAGAGGAATGGTTTTGGATTCTTCACGGGTTAGCTTTTAAGATTTTGCTTCCTGTAAGAGGATTTTCCCAGTCCTGGCTTCATGTCTTCGTAGTCTGTTATGTCGAGTCTCTGTGGATGTGTGTTAACGTGGTGTTTATTTGTTGATAATAGCTGGCAGCAAACAACAAGCTCCGTTCCCAGGCATAGAGCTCCCAAGTACGACCGTAAACTTAATTCCCTTTTGACCACCAAATGGTTCCTCTCAAAATGGTTCCTAAATGCGTGCATGTAGTGATCAAGGGTTTTCGAATCATCTTGCCAACAAACAGTCTTAAGTGCATGGTCCTCAGTTGTGATTGAGGAAAGCATAACAAAGACAATCAATGGACCAATTACAAATGATATGGATCAGTTAGTTGATGTGGTCTAGCGCTACAGATCCATAGTGGATGTACTGACGCCTATGTACCCTCACTGCATACTGTAGATGAGATCCTCATCAGGAATGGATCAATGTCTTCCTTGATCCCCAGTCAGGTCTCCAGCAGTGTGCCGGTGTCAGAGGCAGAGACTTCAGACTGTTCTGCAAGATGGCCTGAAAGCCCTCTGTTAGTTGCTTTGTGAGACTCTCTTCAATCATCTGACAAATGGAACCATTTCTCCCAGATACATGTTTTTATTTTCATCCGGACTCATCTTGCCAATCAACACGTCATGCTTCCCTATTGAAGCCTCGCCTGAAGGAGTCTGATTAACACCTGGCCTTCAGAAATGCATGCTTTGAATACTAATTAAGCATGCCTTTTATATGTAGGCCTAATACATCATGATAGGAAACAGGATAATCATTTTTTTCAGAATCTAAAGCAAAGATCCAGATTTTTGGGTGGGTGGCAACATGTTGTTCTTGTGTGTGCTGCTGAACACACAGTACAGAACACCACAGTAGGTCAGGTCAGGGTTATGTTGTGTTCACCCTCTTCCCTGCTGCCCATACAAACCAGTGGGCTGCTGAACACACAGTACAGAACACCACAGTAGGTCAGGTCAGGGTTATGTTGTGTTCACCCTCTTCCCTGCTGCCCATACAAACCAGTGGGCTGCTGAACACACAGTACAGAACACCACAGTAGGTCAGGTCAGGGTTATGTTGTGTTCACCCTCTTCCCTGCTGCCCATACAAACCAGTGGGCTGCTGAACACACAGTACAGAACACCACAGTAGGTCAGGTCAGGGTTATGTTGTGTTCACCCTCTTCCCTGCTGCCCATACAAACCAGTGGGCTGCTGAACACACAGTACAGAACACCACAGTAGGTCAGGTCAGGGTTATGTTGTGTTCACCCTCTTCCCTGCTGCCCATACAAACCAGTGGGCTGCTGAACACACAGTACAGAACACCACAGTAGGTCAGGTCAGGGTTATGTTGTGTTCACCCTCTTCCCTGCTGCCCATACAAACCAGTGGGCTGCTGAACACACAGTACAGAACACCACAGTAGGTCAGGTCAGGGTTATGTTGTGTTCACCCTTTTCCCCGCTGCCCATACATACCAGTGGGCTGCTGAACACACAGTACAGAACACCACAGTAGGTCAGGTCAGGGTTATGTTGTGTTCACCCTCTTCCCTGCTGCCCATACAAACCAGAGGGCTGCTGTGTCACACACCTTGGGCCTTCCCACATTTAAATAACTATAAATCCTAAACGTGGACCCTACATGTCAATAAACACACATCTACTGGTTTGGGTGTGAATATGCAAATCTGATTATAACATCAAACCATGACTATCACATATTAGTTGTATTATAGCATATGTATTCCTTTGCTCAGCAATGCTGGCTTCTAGCATCATTGAGAGGATTGCTGAGATCTTCAGGCTTTTCAACTCTTGCCTCACATATATCCAAGACAAGTTTATCTCTAACATATGTGTAGGCCTAACTAACTAGTTTTTACTAGATCATTTTGATTAATTTCTATATTCTACCTGAAAACATTCCAGGTAGTACCTCTTTAAGACTACAGAAGGTTTTAAGACCTAGGGGTGATGTTGATGCATTTTGAAAAGCTGAAATGTTCCAGTGCTTATTATTGCTTGTGTGTGGTCCCCTGTAAGGAAGGCATGTGTTCCAGGAAGGAATGTGTTCCTGGCATGAACCTGTGTTCCCTGCTCATCTCTAGCTTCCACTCCCACAATCAGCTTCCCCACTCTGGCTGGCTGATTGTCCATCCGCTGATTGTGCGCTTCCCCCATTGACTGACAACAGTGGTGTTCAATAAGACAAACCTGGAACATTAGTAAGCGTGTGATTACCTCATCAGTGCTTGTCTGCCTCTATCGTTTTTGATGGATTAATGACAAGATTAGGTTGTGCATATTGCTACATGCAAACTGTTGCCAAATGTCTGCACTGAGCTCTGAGCAGACACTGTGTTGTGGAGGCAATTTAATATCAGCGTCTGATTGGGTATGCTGGGTAAAAAGCCTGTCATTTTGATTATCCTTGTGCTGGAATGAGTTTGGCATTCCATTTAAATCTATAATGGTATAATTGGGACAATTGACAGAATGTATCTAATTTCCCAATTACATCTCATTTTGAAAAGAGAATGTTAATCAGTTACCAAGAAGGGGGGAATTGCATGGAACATCAACTATTAATTGCAGAATACATAATCACAACAGTGATTGAAATTGGACTTTGTAATTGTGGAAAGCTCATACTTTTTAACCCATTTTACCCAATCTACTCTGAGATGTATCCTCATTAGTTTTACAGTTTATGCCAATGGATACTGTATGTGATGACTAGCAGTGACCAGTTCGTTCTTCCTTTTCAGTAATGATGGCCAAGGAGAAGCCCCCGATCACTGTTGTAGGAGATGTGGGAGGAAGAATCGCAATCATTGTTGTAAGAAATGTGCCCCTTTCTTTGGGCCATTTGCGGTTTTGTCTTGGAAGGCCTGTGCTAAAATGAGCCACTTGAAATGAATTTGCAACATTTTGCCACATTGTATTTAATAACAGAATATGACAGCCTTAGATTATGGATGAAGGAACTACAGGCCTACATCATTACCAATCCCATGGTTGCCGTTCTTTCCCAGGATGACATCATAGACGACGTGGAGGACTTTGTGGCGGCAGCTGAGATTCTGAAGGAGAGAGGAGCTTATAAGATCTACATCATGGCTACACATGGGCTGCTGTCTGCCGATGCCCCCCGTCTTATTGAGGAGTCCGCCATCGACGAGGTGAGATACAGATGTAGGATCTTAATTTCAGACAGTCTGCTACAGCAGGAAAATAATCCTGGAGCAACAGGAAATGTGGATTGTAATTAATAGACGTTTTTGTAGGGGTTGATACATTTTTCATGTGGGAAAATCAAGTGGAAATGACAAACTTCAGAAGCCTTTTTAAACTTCAAATACACTACAAGTTTTAGATTTCCTGCATTACATTTCCTGCAACAGGGTGATCAAATTAAGATCCTACATCTGTAACAGTAGCCCTGTGTTCTGAATTTATCACTACATCTTGAATGGGGAAGTGCTCAGTTCCTCATCCTAAAAGCTTTTCAATCACTTTACAATAGAAAGGCAGTGGCAACACTTTCTATGTACCACCTGTGTGCAAGGTATTGCAACTTGATTCGTAGGATGTTTCGTCGCATGTATAAAGGCTGTTATAAGATACGGTAGTCAGGCACAGTTCAGTCTGGGAATGAGACAAAATAGACCACGCCGACGAACGGTTGAAAGCAGCGGGTGGCCCGGCTATCCTATCACCTTTGACCACAGTACATTGTCCATCATTTTCTATTTATTTCCAAGCGATTCTACATGTAATATCAACACTGTTCGTGGACACCCGGCAGGTGATCTACTGCACACGGCCGACCTTCATTATGGTGTTTCCTCCTCTGATCCCTGTCTGTCTGCCCCCCAGGTGGTGGTGACTAACACCGTCCCTCACGAGGTACAGAAGCTCCAGTGTCCCAAGATAAAGACAGTGGACGTCAGTATGATCCTGGCCGAGGCCATCCGACGCATCCACAACGGGGAGTCCATGGCCTACCTGTTCCGCAACATCACGGTGGACGACTAGGCCAGAGACAGGGTTGAGTCTGTGCTGGACGTGAGGTGTTCGGAGAAAGGCTGGTGGTATACACGCTATGGTCCCCTCCTCTCTCCATAGTGCTAGAAGTACATACTGTCCCTGTAGTCTGCACCTTCACACACAGCCTAGTTCAGATGACTAGGACGAGGGGGAGTACCGTCATCATATCCCCTCTTACAAACCAATAAAATGCATTTTCATCAGCTTTAGTGCCCGAAACATAACATGGAGTTGCTCAATAAAAGTGATAAAAGAAACAAAAAGTTAAGAAATACTAAAAGGTTGATTTAACGTGCATATTTGTTGTCAGGTCATTTGTTTTTTTTGCCTTACCATGCTAAGGTCTGGCAAACCAGCAATGCATGAATTACTGTACCTCACCTCCATGGTAGTTTTGATGTCTTTTTTAATTCCTCCATGCTTCAAGATATGAAGGGATTTGTTATTTTGTTGGTTCACTGTTCACTATTTTGCCCACCTGAATAAAAGGTGTAGGGTGAGTGTTACGATGAAAACTATTATTTTGGGTCAAAAAAACTCCAGGCCACTCTTGAATGTCTGAAGCTAGATAGAAACTATGTAGATATTATAATGGACCGATATTTTTTTCAAACAACTGCGCTTTTTCTGGCCCACAAATTGCTTTTGAAAGAAATCTGTGCCGCCTTCTGATAAATGTTGAAATCCCGATGTGGCCCTCGAGCCAAAATGATTGCTCACCCCTGGTCTAGCCACTGTCAACATATCTAATGATGTCTTTTTCTTCAGTTCTCCGTTATGAAGGAGGGTGACCGTATTTCACTCTGTTTAAGTATCTTCCCAATAACATCACTTATTGCTTGAATTATTTCCCCCCACACCCCTGGCCCTCCAGGCCTACCGAGCACTGTGACTGCTTTGCATTTGGATGCAGGTGTGTTAATGCAAAACCTACTGAGAACAAAGCTAAAGGAACCCTAGTACAGCAGCTCCCCACCAGTTCTGTGTTCTGTGTGACACCTAAGCCTTGTGAATTCAGGCTGACTCACCAAATACATCTAGTAAGACCACATGTATTGTCTACCACCACACATTAGGCCACAGATTAGGAACTTTTGACCCACCATGTTTGAATCCCAAACACTGTCCTAGTCATTGTTACTGCATTGGTCCAGTCAGTCAACTATTCTCTGTGTAACTGTAACAAATGTCATGATTGCCACAGATCGTTGGGCAAACTGTATAACATCAGCTGGATATCTGAATGGATATAACCTTTTATATTAAAGGGGGATATGACATCCTGAATCTGAAGTAGACTTTCCTATATAGTCTTGTTGCTTCTCATTGGCATTCAGAAAGACTGACAATATATGCATTATGTGTCCATGCTGAGGTCATGGTTTTGAATATAGAAATTGTAATCGTGACACTTTACCGTATAATGTATGGAATTGGGGTGTCAACTTGCTGATCAGGAGGACTGAGATCTGTCATGATGAAAAGATGTGGACTAATAGCCAAACTGATGTTCAAGGGAAGTCGTGTCTGAACACTCTGTTGGAGCATTAAGCTCAGGGAGATATGCTTCTGAGGCAAATGCATAATGTATGTGAAGAAAAACCGCTCTTAATGCTTGTGCCTATGTCTCTGGTACAGCAAAGTCTGCAAATGTAAATGTGTTGCATTCCGTTCGGCAGAACTTCCTCTTTACCATTCTTTGTTACATTTGTTGTTGACATTCGTTCCTTTGTTATCCTGTGCTAATTGTAAACCGCTAACTATACCTGTGTGTGGTACAGACATGAGGAAAGGTCCTTGGAGAGAAATAACTGTTGCTATGCCAACTCATATCCATGTCTTCCGATAGCACATTGATTTGTTACTTCACCCTTGTTGTCTGATCTTGATGTAGCCTATTTGTGAGTTTATGATTTAATCGAATAATTGGTTTCTGCATCCAATTTTTTGTAAGTTAAAATAAACCTTTGGCTTCATTTGTTTTTGCCAGACTTTTTATTGGTGAACAAAATTGTTATGTGTTTAATAATGTAACCAGTTACATTTTATTCTGGAGAATTCTAGTATCTCTAGTCTTAACAATCAATTTACTCTTCTGTTAAAATGAACCCTTCACATTATTCAGGTCAACCTTCATCAACCTTCATCAAATCCCAGAACTATTGATTTGTAGTTACACAATTATTTGACCATCGTACAATCCCAATATTGTCAGTTGTTATACTTGATCAGGGGAAAATACCATTGAGTTTAATCTACGCTTTGATCAGAGAACATTACTTCTGGTTTGTGTTGTTGTAGTATAGCTACCTAATGCAGTGAGTGTACAGTATAATGAGACAACTTCTTCAGATGAAGTCAGGGACCCTTTACTTGTTCCAAACTTCTCAGGTTTCTACTCATCACTGAGGAGCTTTGACCAAGTCAAGGGGCAGAGACGGACTAGAAAACTCTTATCCCATGCAGTGGTGGCATTGGTAAGGATGCACATGCTAAAATACTTCACCCCCACTCCTAAGAACTGTAAAAAGGTATGATAAAGACATTATAGACTAGTAATAGAATCTCTTTTAACTAGATGTGCTGACTTCTGATGTTGGCCCTATGAAGTCTTGGATCACAGAAAATAAGTTGTATGCATAATGTTTAGGAGTTGTAAGGTAGCCCATCGCCTATAACTTAAATTGTACATTCTTTAAGTTTTGATAGATGGTAAACGGAAGCCCTTCCAACCCCGGAGAGAGTGGTACGCACCTGAGTGTGGGTCTCTGTCGGTGCGCGGTGATGAGTGTGAACCAGCTGGTGCATTGACACCTGTGTGTTTAAACAGGACTCAAAGAGGAACTAGAGTGTCACAGATCATAGGTCACTTCCTCGTCTGGGCAGAGGGAAACAATTCACCATGTCTCTGTGTGTGGCTGGAAAGGGGAAACATATTTCTGTGTGCATGTGTGTGCACAGTACTATATATTAGAATTATCACTAGAGCACAGTTGTTACAGTCTTAACGTTCATTAAGTACACTTATACTGGATTCTGATTGTTACGATGGAAACATTATCTGCAGGTAATTGTTGATATAGATAGCTACAGGAAGTCAAATGCTAAATCTGAAATGTCCATGCAACCATATTATATAACTGAAATGATTTGTGGCAGTGTCAGGTTAATGATGCGTTGATCAGGAAAGTAGATCCTTATGTGAGAATTTCACACTCTTTTCATATGGAACCTAGACATGATTCCCTGCAGAATGTTTTCTGTTACTAGCCATGTCAATGATCTGGGCATTGGAGGAACAAGTTGACATCCTGCTGAGCAACACAAACAATGGTCTTTTGTCTGGCACAGTGAGAGGTTCCATAGTATTTCATTTCTGCTCTGGCCAGGTTTTGTATTTACTAACAGGTTTCCCCATAGATTTGAAGGTGGATTGTGTGACAGACAAGCAATGTCAAAAACATATAGGCCTACCACTAGAGGGTAATGTGAGACAACTTACTGTAACTGGTGACAGTTTAACATTTTTTATTTAACATTTTATTTAACTAGGCAGGTCAGTTAAGGACACATTCTTATTTACAATGATGGCCTACCACAAAAGGCCTCCTGCGGGGACAGGGGCTGGGATAAAAAAAGATAATATCGGACCAAACACACATCACGACAAGAGACACCACAACACTAAATAAAGAGAGACCTAAGACAACATAGCAAGGCAGTGACACATGACAACACAGCATGGTAGCAACATGACATGGTAGCAACACAACATGGCAGCAGCACAAAACATGGTACAAACATTATTGGGCACAGACAACAACACAAAGGGCAAGAAGGTAGAGACAACAATACATCATGCAAAGCAGCCACAACTGTCATTAAGAGTGTCCATGATTGAGTCTTTGAATGAAGAGATTGAGATAAAACTGTCCAGTTTGAGTCACTAGCTGCAGCTACCTGAAAAGAGGAGCGACCCAGGGATGTGTGTTCTTTGGGAACCTTTAACAGAATGCGACTAGCAGAACAGGTGTTGTATGTGGAGGATGAGGGCTGCAGTAGATATCTCAGATAGGGGGGACTGAGGTCTAAGAGGGTTTTATAAATAAGCTTCAACCAGTGGGTCTTGCAACAGGTATACAGAGATGACCAGTTTACAGAGGAGTATAGAGTGCGGTGATGTGTCCTTTAAGGAGCATTGGTGGCAAATCTGATAGCCGAATGGTAAAGAACATCTAGCAGCTCGATTTCACCTTTACCTGCCTATCTACAAATTACGTCTCCGTAATCTAGCATGGGTAGGATGGTGAAGATGCTTGAAGAGGTAGGATACTTGTTGAAGGTTTTGGGAGGAAGTGATTTTTGAGGAAGTGGATTTGTGATGCTGGTATGATGTTTTGGAATGATTCTACACCCCTGGTAATGAAGCTGATTTTATTATCAGCATAACCACATTTATGTCCTGTTGATTATATGCTTGTTTGTGTTCTTTTTATTTATTCCGGAGCTTGGCCAGGTCTCTGCTGCAATCATACTGGAAATGGACAGATTTTTTTTGAGGCATTCCTTTGTAAGTTGTTCTAAATATCATCTCTGGCTAGTCTGTTATACAGTCTCTGGCTTGTTGAGTTTTGACTTGAGTAAAGAGATTTGATGTTTGCGTGATAAATGAGTCCTTGTCACACCTTATACCAGATGTGTTATTACGTGGCCATTAGTTTATTGCACTTTCTTTCCCAATAAGCACCTGTCGAAATGAGTCCACCGAAAATGACCATGATATATAATCCGATTTTATTTATCATGAATAGACAATATATATACAACAAGTAATAAAACCATAACGTATTTGTTATACTGTTTTGGTGAATAAACATGATTTAATCATCAACATGTACTTCAAATTTTCATAGAAAAACAATACACTATATAATTTATATTTGAACACATTTTGTACGTTTTTTAATAAATAATAATATCTGTGCAAAATAACTCCAAGTGCATATGAATATTTCCAAACAACAAATTGGTATTATAGAATGAGGAACGCAACCAGAGTTGATTCAGAACATACTATGCTTTGTTGCAAAATAAAGATTTGTCACAAAGAAACTTCACTTGATGAATAAAAAAGCTCTCATGACACATTGTCCAAATTCAGCTTTTGCCCAATTAGCCACAACTGTCTATCTTCACAGTTATTGCAAGTGAACACCGTCGACACGTACAAAAGGCAAACACAACAGTAACATAGTAGGACATAGATTGAAAACTTGACAAAGTAAGCTCATTGCCACTTTTGCACTGTCACAGTATATTTTTAACAATGACACCACCACATTCAGGACATTCAGTGTTCTTGCACTTCTTTCATTTAGTTTCAGCTTTATCAATGTCCCACACCTGTGTGATGTCATTAGTTCTGGTTCCCCTTTAACAGTCAGTGTTCCTTTCCTCTACTTCAGTGGAAATGCTGTGGTGGAGATACTTAGGATGGTTAGATGAGAGGCTTACAGGGAATTGAAGCCGTCAGACTCCAAGTCAGCAGCACGGTCTATAGCAGCAGCAGTAGTAGCACATTCAACACCACTGTGTTTGTCTGTAACACTGACCCAGCTTCGGGTCCCCATCCTTAGCCTCTCTGGCCCCTGTCTGTCTTGTCTATCTGTCAGACCTCTCCAGCCCCTCTGCCTTAGGAAATGAGGCAGCTGTTGGTCTTGTTCATGGGGGGCCGTTTGTTGCCGTCTTTGGGGAAAGTCTCCCTGCGTCGTCTCAGTGCGGGGCTCAGCCGGCTGGGCAGGTTGGCTTGTTGCAGCAGCTCCCTGAACACCTCCAGCACATTGTTGTTCTCCTTGGCAGACGTCTCCAAGAAGCTGTTGTTCCAGTCCAGCTCCACAGTGGACAGCACGTCTTCGCTGGACACCGTCCGCTCGCCATGCCGGTCCGTCTTGTTGCCGACCACCACGATGGGTGTGAACTTGTCTTCTTTGACCGCCAGGATCTCGTCTCGCAGGCTCTTGACAGCCTCCAGGGACTCAGGGTCATTGATGGCGTACACAAGGGCGAACGCGTCGCTGTTCTGAATGCAGAGCTTCCTCATGGCCGGGAAGGAGTAGCTGCCGCTGGTGTCCATGATGTGGATGGTGACCTTGGCCCCTCCGATGTCGAACTCCTTGCTGTGCAGTTCCTCCACGGTGCGCTGGTGCTTGGGTTCGAATGTGTCCTGGAGGAAGCGGCTGATCAGGGCCGTCTTCCCCACGCCGGCCGCCCCCAGGAACACCAGACGCACCTCAGTCTTCTCCTTCACTTCTAGAGACATGATGACTTCCTCTAACACACTTCCTCTAACACTAGCTCTCTCTCTTCCAATTCTGCTATTTTTACAAAATAACTCTCCTTGAACCTTTAGAGATGATGGAGAAGTTGGACTCTGCTGCAGAAGCTGCTGGAATTATTCAGTGAACAGGGACAGTGTGGTAGGTTGTAGTAGTAAATCACTGAGAGTAGCTGGCAGTTGCATCTGTGTATGGCTGGTTGCCTGTGCAAGCTATTTATGGTCTTTCTCAATCAGAGATTCCATGCCCCCTCCTGCTCTCATCCAATCAGGAGAGTGGAGTGTCTCTTTGAGTGAATTCAAAGCAGCCAATCAGAAAGACTCATGCAAATGACAGAATCAGATTGCGAAGGAGGGAGGTGATGGATAGGAGTGAGCCCAAACCAGCGGGTGTATGTAGGATGCATTGTTTGCAGTGAGATGGTTTTTGTATACCCGTGATTGTATACTTTCATAAGACCTTTTGCACACAAAAAAGCAATTGTCTGCTCTGTGTATGGGATTGTTAAATCAGCCTATGTGTTTGTGTACTATAGAATGTACGTTGACTGTTCTTTTATGCAATATGTATGTACAGACGTATTATCTTAATTTAACCTGTTTCTCACAGTAGGAAAATGAATCCTGCAGAAACAGGAAATGTGAATGATTATAATTAATGGGCATTTTTGTAGGGGTTGATAAAAAATGTTGTTAGGGCAAATCAAGTTTGAAATTGTTAAGTGGAAATTACAAACTTTTGTAAGCCTTTTTAACCTGTTGGGGATACAATCTCGTTAACGGGATTGGTTGGGCAACAACCAGTGAGAGAACACGGCGCGAAATTCAAAACAAAATAATCTCAAAATTAAAATTCAAGTATTATACGGCATTTTAAAGATACTCTACTCGTTAATCCAATCACATTGTCCGATTTCAAAAAGGCTTTATGGTGAAAGCAAAACATTAGATTATTTTAGCATAGCACATCACCAAAAAAAAAAGAAGCACGATAGCCATCACAAAACCAGATATACAGCTAAAATGAACCTCAAACAGTACAAGTTTGCATTCCACATTCTCTGCAACAAGAGATCAAATTAAGATAGCACAAGTTGCATGTTCATTTCTTATATGACATCATTGGTATGCCATGTTGATCATAAAGGACCAGCAATTAACCATTCATCTTTTACAACACTTGGGACCTTGAGTGAGCACGGCAGAATGAATTTCTGAAAAGCTCACTTGCTTTTATGCCTACAAAAGGTGTTGACAAGGGAGCTTGCATGTTTGATGCATTGTGTGATACATTCCAATATCTTTGTGAGGATGGCTTCTGCCCTAGTACATACTGTGCTTTGAGCTATTGATAGACAGATACTGTACTAAAGAGTACATATGTGTATCTATGGATACAGCTACTTCTTTACCACAGCCTGGTTATCAAGTGGTTATCAGGCTTCTGTGTCCTTCTGCTCTCCATTCCTCAGCTCAGTGTGAGAGAGAGCCTTCAGGAGCTCAGTTTCTTTTATATAAAGCAGCTCTACTCATTCTCTAGTAAGACCCTAGCTTTTCCTGTAAACCTCTCCAGCAGTCTGTGTGGTCAGTCCAGCTCAGCCCTCCACCTCCCACAGGATCCCGCTTAGTTATTTGATGCTCATCATTCTGTGACCTGCCAGACCCAAACGGTCAGCACGTTTTGAAAGGTTGTGGTCTCAAATGAACCACACCACTCGAGGAAATACCGGTACTGTGTCACTGTCTCAGAGAAAATGGCATAGAAAGAAAATGGTGTTAAATATGCATGAATTCCTCTCCATTAGAGAATTGTCAATGCATCTTTATTTCTAATAGCCAATCCAAATGAACAGCTGATTGAACAGGTGAAGTGGAGGTTGTTATAACAGCGCTGTAAAAGGGATTCTGTCCTGGAAGCGTCTGTGTTAATCACTATTACTGTTTATAAGAACTTGTTGAAGGATCCAGACTTTGACTTAGTCAAATCCCAATGCATTTTTATGCAATTTGTCTTGCATGCAATTTATCTCTATGTCTCTGTCATCCTGCTGTGTCCCAGTTAAGCCAGAGTCACAGTGGGAGTTCCCCTTACATTGAGAGGGTATTGCATCACTCAGTGGGATTGCTCATCAGAGGGGGCATTCCATGGATTGGTGTATCCCAGTGCCCAGCTCACATGTCTGGCACTGAGGACCAAGTCGAGTGGCTCTTTCATCTCTCCCTTTGGTCCTGTGTGAGGCGGCCTGGACCTGGGAGCCCCACTACTTACGCCCTCGACTGGCCGTGGCGTAGGAGGCTTTCTCTCAAATCACCCTCATGGCCACTTAGGCTCTCGTTAACCCACATAGACACTTATTGAGAATTTGTATGGAATGACAATGTGTGTGTTGTGCAGAGAGGGCTTTATTTTCCCATTTCCCTCCCTCCTTCACCGGCTGGCTTTGTAGTCTCTTTCCTCTACACTAATGTTCTCTTCTGGAGGACTTCTGTCTTCAAAGCTCAGCTAAGGGGTCTGTCTGTGTATCTTTATGAGTGGATCCTCCTGCTATATTGCATGCAATGGAACACTAGTCACTTGAGTAATGCAAAATATGTAAACATTATTAATCTCATTACTCATGTATATACTGTATTCTATACTATCTACTGTATCTTAGTCTATGCCGCTGTAACGGCGGTCGTACAAAGGGGACCAAGGCGCGGCTGTAACGGGCGTCGTAATGATTGGACCAAGGTGCAGCGGGAACGTGCATACTCATCTTCTTTAATTGGTAAAAGAAGGAAAAAACTAACAAAACACGTATACAAACACAACGAACGCCACTAACAGTCCTGTCATGTGCTCAGACACTAAACAAGCATTTCGCTACACCCACAATAACATCTTCTAAACACGTGTATGGACATAACATTTGATTTGAATTGCACTCAGCTGTCATACTCAATTATTCACTTGAAAGAGCCTCATTACAAAGTTTTATTTGTTTATTTTAAATGTTGCAATCATTGGTTTTGGTTTACCATACATTTTAAAGTGAAAAATCTCTGTTATCGTGGAATTGCCAATGTACTTTAGCTGGCTTTACTCACTCACTCACTCACTCACTCACTCACTCACTCACTCACTCACTCACTCACTCACTGTCCAGCTACAATTATTTAATGAGCAGGGATTTGTGCCTTATTAAAGGCATCCTTATTCACAGCGTTGATTACTGATGTGCTGTTCTGAATTATTGTAATTTTCAGTAGCATTATGGTAGCATTGTGATATGAGGGGGTTATAGAGTGATTGCCATCTCATTTGAGTACTATTGTGCTAAATGGGATTGAGACTGTCGGTAGAAGTCTTATCACAGTTTCTCAAGTTTCATGACTAGGGTAGAGTTCAACTCTCAGGCTACTTACTAGGTGAAAACCTTCCCTTTTTGAAGATCTTATGAAGAAGTTGAGGAACTGGTAGCTAGACAAAACATCCAGGCTGGGTCTCAAGGCAGATGTGATGCCTATTACTAATGGTGAGTGAAGCTGGGTAGAAAGTGTATGCCTTTAGCTTAATCTAGCAGCCTTGCTTCGCACTGTTGTCTCAAGTCATCATCTCTGTCATCCAAAGGCATGTTTTATATATTTTCTGGTGCAGAGTTGTCACTTATAGGAAGTTGTCAAATAAAATGAGTCCTCCCTGGGCTCCAGACATTCAACCTGAAGGTCAAATCTCGTTGAATTAATCTCCTGTTTAGTTGAATGTTCTACGTTGCCTCACTTAGTCTGGCCTCATTTCTATTACTTTTTGACCCTTTCAAAAGTCCTGTCCTTTCCAGGCCAAAACTTGTGTTTACTGATGGCTCGGTGTCCCCCAGCAATTCAGCTCCCTCTCAACTCTCAGTTATTAACGGGTCCAGAAAGTAATATTAGAGTCATGTCACTGTATGTTTACTTAGAATTTCCCCCTAAATTCCCCTGTATGTCTATCACTACTAGAACGACAGCAAAAGAGAATATATAGTCCCCCAGCTGCTGTGATATTGAGCTGGTGTGTTGCTCTCACGGCCCCAGAGGTGTAAGTGATGATGCGTGGGTGTGAATGGGTGATGTTAGGAACAGGCTGTTCTAGGAACACACTGTTGAAGGGGGATGGGCTCTCAAAGCATTCAGCAAGCAGTCATTTTTATTTATTTATTTTATTTGTATTTATTTATTTAACCTTTATTTAACTAGGCAAGTCAGTTAAGAACAAATTCTTATTTACAATAACGGCCTAGGAACAGTGGGTTAACTGCCTTGTTCAGGGGCAGAACAACAGATTTGGCACACCTGTATTTGGAGAGTTTCTCCCATTCTTCTCTGCAGATCCTCTCAGATCCAGCTCTATCAGGTTTGATGGGGAGCGTTGCGGCACAGCTATTTTAAAGTCTCTCCAGAGATGTTTGATCAGGTTCAAGTCCAGGCTCTAGAAAAAAGAAACGCACACCTATAAAGGCGAGGTGCTGGCTAGCGGAGCAGAACACTAGAAAATAAAGGAAAGCCGCACACTCTAAGAGCTCAGATGCAAAAATTTTAATAACCAACGTTTCGACAGCTAAGCTGTCTTCATCAGGGTATCATCACAAACACTGAGAGATGAGTCATTTATATAGTGTCAAGAGACACACAGGTGTTTGTAATCATGGCCAAGTATGGCCTAATATCATTGGTTAACTGAAATATTAAAAAAATGGTATACAAGGAACATACAAAAGTCCAGGCTCTGGCTGGGCCACTCAAGGACATTCAGATCCTTGTCCCGAAGCTACTCCTGCATTGTCTTGGCTGTGTGCTTAGGGTTGTTGTCTTGTTGGAAGGTGAAACGTTGCCCCAGTCTGAGGTCCTGAGTGCTCTGGAGCAGGTTTTCATCAAGGATCTCTCTGTACTTTGCTCCATTAATCTTTCCCTCAATCCTGACTAGTCTCCCAGTCCCTGCCGCTGAAAAACATCCCCACAACATGATGCTGCCACCACCATGTTTCACTGTAGGGATGGTGTCAGGTTTTCTCCATTCTCTAGTCTGATGACCCACAGGCACTGAGGAAACCAATAATTTATTCTGCTTATTGCATGCCTTCAACATATAATGAAACAATTGATCCAAAAAATATATTTTCCCTAACAAAATATGCGTCTACCTCCTACAAATATGTAAATGTATTATAATCCACATAAGAATTCACGAGTGACGTGCTGTAGCCTGCACCTAGCCTACAGAAGGTACGGTCATGGCCAAAAGTTTTGAGAATGACACAAATATTAATTTCCACAAAGTTTGCTGCTTCAGTGTCTTTAGATATTTTTGTCAGATGTTACTATGGAGTACTTAAGTATAATTACAAGCATTTCATAAGTGTCAAAGGCTTTTATTAACAATTACATGTAGTTGATGCGAAGAGTCAATATTCTCTCTTTCTTTCTCTCGGAGGACCTGAGCCCTAGGACCATGCCTCAGGACTACCTGGCATGATGACTCCTTGCTGTCCCCAGTCCACCTGGCCGTGCTGCTGCTCCAGTTTCAACTGTTCTGCCTGCGGCTATGGAACCCTGACCTGTTCACCGGACGTGCTTGTTGCACCCTCGACAACTACTATGATTATTATTATTTGACCATGCTGGTCATTTATGAACATTTTAACATCTTGACCATGTTCTGTTATAATATCCACCCGGCACAGCCAGAAGAGGACTGGCCACCCCTCATAGCCTGGTTCCTCTCTAGGTTTCTTCCTAGGTTTTTGGCCTTTCTAGGGAGTTTTTCCTAGCCACCGTGCTTCTTTCACATGCATTGCTTGCTGTTTGGGGTTTTAGGCTGGGTTTCTGTACAGCACTTTGAGATATCAGCTGATGTACGGCTATATAAATACATTTAATTTGATTTTTGATTTGATTTGATTCTTTTTCAAGACCTCTGCAATCTGCCCTGGCATGCTGTAAATTAACTTCTGGGCCACATCCTGACTGATGGCAGCCCATTCTTGCATAATCAATGCTTGGAGTTTGTCAGAATTTGTGGGGTTTTGTTTGTCCACCCGCCTCTTGAGGATTGACCACAAGTTCTCAATGGGATTAAGGTCTGGGGAGTTTCCTGGCCATGGAACAAAAATATTGATGTTTTGGATCCCCTGCTGATTTTGTACGTTTGCCCACTGACAAAGAAATGATCAGTCTATAATTTTAATGGTAGGCTTATTTGAACAGTGAGAGACAGAATAACAACAAAAATATCCTGAAAAACACATGTCAAAAATGTTATAAATTGATTTGCATTTTAATGAGGGAAATAAGTATTTGACCCCCTCTCAATCAGAAAGATTTCTGGCTCCCAGGTGTCTTTTATACAGGTAACGAGCTGAGATTATCTCAGTTTGTTACCTGTATAAAAGACACCTGTCCACAGAAGCAATCAATCAATCAGATTCCAAACTCTCCACCATGGCCAAGACCAAAGAGCTCTCCAAGGATGTCAGGGACAAGATTGTAGACCTACACAAGGCTGGAATGGGCTACAAGACCACGTTTGGCCACGACTGTACAATGGAGGTATGGTACTGCATTGTATACAAACACTACTTCCAGCTGCCATCCAGATATTCATATCTTCCTGCTGCGGATTATTCTCCTCCTGCGATTAAAGGGGTCAAATTAACATCTGACATCTGTAGGTCACACACAGGACTCCGAGATGAAGAGAGCGCGAGAGCCTGCTATAGAATATGTACATTAATGAGGTCATTCATCATTATTCACAGACTTGAGAAGCTCCATGATTCTGAGTAGTTATCTCCTTTTTGGTGCAAGGGATGATATAAAGCACACTCTGGAATCTTCTCTATTCCGCTGGCAGGGAATTGACCCAGTATGAATCATCCAGAATGTAACGTCAGAACCATCACGTGAAGCCACGCCTCTCTTTAAGACTGACCCACTTTGGGATCCTATGAAGACTTCTAGCTTTAATTGGATTTGTATGATATAAGTGTTGCAGTTTGGAGTCCTGATAGCACGGCAGCGTTATTAGAGGGACTTGAAAGCAGTCTGGTATTGACTGAGCCTCTATCCACAAATAGATAAGTTACTGAGTGTCAAGAAAAGTTTTATTTTTACAATACAAAACGTACACATACAAACGACAACTGCCCAGACCCACCTGCTCACACTCCCTTCTCCAGCACCCGCATCCCTCTCTGCCGGATGGCCTCAAACTGCACCAATTGGATTCTTTCTCTCTATTGCCCACACACTTTCAACAGTTAAATAATAAAGCATTTGACCTTTCCATTGTGTTAATGATGGAGGACTGGTTGATTTCAATTTTTTAAGTATTCGTTTTTTCAAGATGATTGACGAAAAAAGTTTCATCCAAGTTATCGGGTATCTCACTGCACCCTCATATGCCATGTCTTTAAATATGCAAATAGACGGATTAAAAGTACATTTACATTGTAATACTTCTGACAGGCAACTTTCTAAATCTGTTGGACTTTAGCATTCCCAGAAGGCATGGATTATTGAGTCATTATTAGTTGTACTTTTAAGACATGACTCTACCGTTGTGCTGTAGAATTTGGTATCTTGTGTAATAAATTCTATACATCAGTTTATACTGGATTAAGCGTACATTTTCGTTAACTGTCATTTCATTAGTTGTGTTCCAACATTCCCTCTATCATGTGCCAATATCAGTTATTTTCAGGTCTTTGTTCCAATAGCTTATATCTTGTTCTAAGAGATTGTCAGCTGGATAGGCTCTCTGCAAGATTTTTATATCTTACCTATCATATGAATATTATTTTCTGACTCATAGTATTTGAGTTTTCTTGGCATGAAATGTGAAACTATTTTCTATTAACACATATGAGAAATGCAAGGAGAACGTTTTCAAAATGAAGAAGTTCTCAGTGTTGAGTTCATGGTTTAATGTTGATTAAAGAATACTGTTTATAAATTCTCAACTGCAAAATATCTGATAATGTAGTCTATTTTCTACCTTGAGTCTGTGATAATTCATCTACACAGAGTATATCTGTAACGGCTGTCTGAGTGGACCAAAATGCGGCGGAGTTAGGGTTCGTCATATTTAATTCAACGAACACTATGCAATTCACAAAAACAACAAAAACTGACAGCCAGCACAGTCCTGTCAGGTGCAACCACAATGACAAGAACAATTACCCACGAAACACAAAGGAAACGTAGGCATCTTATGTGTGACTCCCAATCAACCACAACCCTCTACAGCTGTGCCTGATTGGAAGTCACACGGCCAAAATCAATGAAACAATAAAACACACACTCCCTTCTGCCACGTCCTGACCCAACTACACCCTCTACTGGTCAGGACGTGACAATATCAAACATTTTGCCCTCAGAACAGCCTTAATTCATTGTGGCATTGACTCTACATGGTGTCGAAAGCGTTCCACAGGGATGCTGGTCCATGTTGACTCCAATGCTTCCTACAGTTGTGTCAAGTTGGCTGGATGCCCTTTGGATGGTGGACCATTCTTGATACACACGGGAAACTGTTGAGCCTGAAAAACCTGGTAACGTTGCAGTTCTTGACACACTCAAACCGGTGCGCCTGGCACCTACTATCATACCCCGTTCAAAGGCACTTAAATATTTTGTCTTGCCCTGACTCTTCCTTTTCATCTACATTGATTGAAGTGGATTTAACAGTTGACATCAATAAGGGATCATTGCTTTCACCTGAATTCACCTGATCAGTCTGTCATGGAAAGAGCAGTTTTTTAAAATGTTTTGTACACTCAGTGTATATTGTTATGCTGAACCCAAAAAGCTAAAGGTTAGTCGGTAGAAAAGCAGAGAATTGAACTCGCCTGAAATCCGAAATCATTACAATTACATAGATTATCTCTGTAGAAATGACATAAGGAATTGTCAATGTACTGATTACCATCTACCGCTCAATATATGACAGGGCTAGTTTGTCTTTTGCTTATTGTGATCCACCCATCCTTCTGACTAGTGTCTTTGTGAATGGCGGAGGTAAATGAGGGTGCACAAACCACAACCTTTGTGTATCAGCAGCCCTCTACTAACTCATCACGAGAGAGCCCAGAGGGACACACATGGCTCCCTCCCTACCACAGGAGACGGCCCCTCCTCCTCCCTTCTCCCTAATCCCTGTCCCACCTATCCCGTCTTCCATGCACTGTGAACATCTGAAAGATTAAACCTGAAATACCCTGTTCTGGGCGGTAGAAAGAGCCTCTTTGTGTTCCTGGGTCTTGGAGTGGATGTGACAGGAAGGTAGCCCATCCCCTGATGCCCATGTGCCAGGGAGTCATGTTTACAGCCACTGGCGCTGTACCTGTCTGTACCCAAAGCACCCTTGGCAAAATGGGACATTCACACAATGTAAAAAGGGCAGAATTCTTATTTTTCAGGACATATTGTCCTCAAAAGAACTCAGATCCTGTGTGCTTGTTATTCCAATGTTACACAATCCTATAAAAATTTCAAATACTTTTTGACCCTTCGGATTTCATTACATTAGTGCTGATCGATGTGTACTTTTTGAGGTCGGTTCGGTTTTGGTTAGATTATACAAATAATCTAGATTTTTTGATTTTGGTTTAAATAATTTTTTTTAAACATTAAATGCACTATGCATTATGTGGGTTGAATGATGTAACAACACAGAATAAAACAAAAGTCCCATGATGGTAGTGACTGTCCCTTACTGCTCATCACTCATTAACCATTTATTCACATTACTTTAATAAAATATTTCAGTTGTGTATATTACATTTGTTTTATTTGATGACTTTATTTAATTCCAAGTCATCTCATGCCTCTAGAGCGGCTGCATATGCTGTCTGATAAAATCATTATTTTAGTAGTCCTTCAAAGTAAATAAGGCATACTTTTATGAATACCAACTATCAATCACTTAGATCATGTGTTTTCAGATAGAGATACCTAGTGAAGCAAAATAATGAACGAAATGGAATTCAAATAATTGAACCAACAGTCAGGTAAATTAGTTGTTAAAAAAAAAGAAGGTGGTTAACACCTCAGCACTACATGACATTGACCATTCCTAATTGTTGTGTTGAAAGTAGTAGTCTAGTCGGTCAATGTTTCCATTCACATATGTGTAATATGACCCGGGGGCTAGACTGAGGTCTTCTCAAAAGCATTTAAGTCTAAGTTCTTTTTTAGAACCATAGGATCCTATAGTCCTATGGTGAATTTAGCCTTAAGATGCTTTTGCCTATTACACATCATATGTGAATGGAAACATGTTAAGTCATTCCTCCCTGCGTCAACTATATGTGAGCCCGTTTCTGTGTGATTTACAGTGTTCTGCTGCATGACCGCAGGTCCCTTGACTTATGTTCATATTTGTTTGTGTATGGCTTTTATTTTCAATGCTGAACAGTCAAAGAGGACCATTTTTGCATAAGTGTTTACACACTTACATTTTACCTCCAGACTGCTTTTCAGTCATTGCAGGCCTCCCTTTATGGTCTCAAGCGACTCTTGAATGTACAAAAAACTAAATTCATGACCTTTACCAGAGCTAGAACTCTGCCAGAGAAGGTTAGCATAGTCACATCTGGTGGCTTATCCATTGAAAAAGTGTCCTCCTAGGTACCTAGGTATTTGGTTGGATGACAAGTTGTCCTTCAAAGGTCATGTGGATAATCTTGTGACAATGCTTAAATTGAAATTTAGTTTTTATTTTTGTAATAAGGCTCGCTTCCCGCTTATGGCTAGAAAGAAGCTTGTTCAGGCCCCTTTTCTCTCTGTAATTGATTATGGTTACTTGTTGTAAATGCATGCAGACTCCTCTGTCTTACAGAAACTGGACTCTGTTTATCATGCATTCTTGCACTTTATTACAAATGCCAAGTCACTCACCCACCATTGCACCTTGTACCAAATGGTAGGTTGGACCTCACTTTATATGCGCAGAAAGATACATTTGTATGTGTTCATCTACAACGTCCTTTTGGGTAAACTCCCTCTTTACCTTTGTAGTCTGGTCTCCTTCACCACCAGCAGTTACCATACCCGGTCTGCTAGGTGGTTGCTACTTAAAGTCCCCAAGACATTCACAGTATTAGGCAAGACTTCCTTCTCTTCTCGTGCAGTCTACAATCCATGCTTCATCTAGATATGTTAGTGCCACTGAATTAATTTAAAATATTGATGGGAGACTCTGTTATGGAGGAGTGTAAATGTTTTTTTTTAGCCTGGATCAAACTTTTTATGTTGTATATTTTAATTATGTACTGTATTAATTGTTGCTGCCTGTCATGTCCTGACCTTAGAAAGCTGTTATTTTCTATGGTAGAGTAGGTCAGGGCGTGACAGGGGGATTTTCTAGTTTAGTTTTTCTATGTTGTCAGGTTCTAGTTTTGGGTTTCTAGGTTGGGTTTTGTTTGGGATGATCTCCAATTAGAGGCAGCTGGTCCTCGTTGTCTCTAATTGGAGATCATACTTAAGTAGGTTTTTTTTTTCCACCTGGGTTTGTGGGAGATTGTTTCTGAGTTAGTGTATGTTTTCTGCTCTGTGTCACGGTTTATTGTGTATGTATTGCAAAGTTTCACAGTGAAAATAAAATGTGGAAAGACACACGCTGCACTTTGGTCCGCTTCTTCCTACGACAACCGTGACACTGCCTTCTTGGCCAGGTTTCCCTTGAGAAAGAGACTCTGGATCTCAATTGGCTTTTCCAGGTTAAATAAAGGTTACATAAATAAAAACCAGGACAGCTACACGACTCATTCTGTCAGAGGAATTGCTGGTTCCTGAAGCTCTAAATATTTAATGGGTAAGAAAACATAGACATGTATGACTGACAGGCCAAATTCAGATGTGTAGGGTATTAATTGACCTTTAAGGGTTAATGTATCCCCAGGCTTTTTCCAATGTCTTTGTCCAAAGCATCATTAGTACCAATAGGGAAGAGTCTTCAACTGTTCCCAGCCACCCTAGTCATAGACTGTTCTCACTGCTACCGCACGACTAGTGGTACCGGAGCGCCAAGTCTAGGTCCAAGAGGCTTCTAAACAGCTTCTACTCCCAAGCCATAAGACTCCTGCACATCTAATCAAATGGCTACCCAGACTATTTGCATTGCCCCCCCCCCTCTTCTACGCTGCTGCTACTCTCTGTTATTATCTATGCATAGTCACTTTAATAACTCTTACCTACGTGTACATATTACCTCAATTGCCTTGATGTGCCCCTGCACATTGACTCTTTACCGGTACCCCCTATATATAGTCCTGCTATTGTTATTTTACTGCTGCTCTTTAATTATTTGTTATTTTTGTCTCTTACTTTTTTTTAGGTATTTTCTTAACTGCATTGTTGGTTAAGGGCTTGTAAGTAAGCATTTCACTGTAAGGTCTACACCTATTGTATTTGGCGCATGTGACAAATTGATTTGATTTGAAAATGTGCAGTTTTGTCACACAACACAATACCACAGGTGTCTCAAGTTTTGAGGGAGCATGCAATAGGCATGCTGACTGCAGAAATGTCCACCAGTACTGTTACCAGAGAATGTAATGTTAATTTCTCTACCATAAGCCGCCTCCAACGTCATTTTAGAGAATTTGGCAGTACGTTCAACCGACCTCACAACCGCAGACCACGTGTAACCACACCAGCCCAGGACCTCCACATCCAGCTTCATCTGTGGGATCATCTGAGACCAACCACTTGGACAGCTGATGAAACTGAGGAGTACTTCTATCTGTAATAAAGCCCTTTTGTGGGAAAATCCAATTCTGATTGGCTGGGCCTGGCTCCCAAGTGGATTGGCTTGGCCCATGCCCAGTCATTTGAAATCCATAGATTAGGGCCTAATTTATTTAAATTGATTGATTTCCTTATATGAACTGTAAGTCAGTAAAATTGTTGCATGTTACATTTATATTTTTGTTCAGTATTGAATACAGAGTGCAAGGGCTATTTAACATTCATCTGCAAAATCTGTAAAGTCTAGCGGGACTCCTTGAACTATATCAATATTCACAGAATGTCATATTGGGTGGAACTTGGGTTAAAATATTGATATTGAAAAAGTCTGTTTTTCTAACAGCCCAAAGTTTACACTGAAATGTCTGTGGTTTGACCAGCAGAAGGTTCATACTGTGTTGTTTTGCTACTCTATTTCAATGTAGAAATGATTCTGAAAAGTCTGAGAACATAAAGTTATAGCTGTTGTTTTTCCATTGTATTTTATTAAACAAATTGTGACCAAGTTTTTCTGTGGAACATGTTGAGGGAGGTTACTCCAGCACACCAGACAAATGTTTAGTTTCCCTCTCAAACATTTGAATGAATATCTATCAAAACTTTGGCATCATTACATAAAAATAAAGCTGCGCATTACTTCTGATTAAACGGAAGATGGACAAATTCACAGTCACCTCACTACCACTTCATCAAAAGTTGTCTTGCAGCCTAGTTCTCTTTAAGACCCCGTGGCCACTGAGCCAGTATAATTAGGTCATTATAATGTTTAGAATAATATTATTCCTCTGAATGTGAGAGAATCTAATGCTCCGTCTATGACTGATCTCACCCTGTGCTGTTAAATTAGCCTGCTCTGACTAGGAGCCATTAAATGATCCGACATCGTAAGATGAAGCTCCCTGTGACCGCTGCTTCTCTCACTTTCATTTAGATAATGATCTGAACTGATGTGGTGTCCATGGCGCCCAGCAGTTTGTCATAGCATCGCCATTTTCATTTGAATTACTTTGTATTGTTCATTTCAAAACATTTATTCAATCTACAGAAATACATACAGTGGTAAAACTGTATGTGTGCGGACTTCCAAACCCATTTGCCTCGGCCCTCCTAGTCCTCATACAAACCTTCCCCAATCACGATAGTAGTAATACAGTACAGTAGCTCAGAGACAGTTCTGACAGACAACATACAGGTCTTTACAGTGCCAATCAGCAGTTGAAACAATAACAAACCATTCTCCTGCCACTGTTTCGGTAAAAAGCTGAGGGATAGGGCTGGAGAAATGTAAACATTCAAATTCATAGATATAGCTATGGATGCAAGGACTGACCTTCCATGATATCATAATTATACTTTAACGTATTTTTTTAACGTAAAAGACGGGGAAAACACCAGCAAATCAGCTACAAGTGATTTTAATTTTGGAATCTGGACCCAAGTATTCCAACGCATAATAGAGATATATATACTGTATGTGATCGTATACAAATGTACATTTTAGTCATTTAGCAGATGATATTATCCAGAGCAACTTACAGTTAGTGCACTTATCTTAAGATAGCTAGGTGGAACAACCACATATCACAGTCATATTAAGTATATTTTTCCTCAATAAAGTAGCTATCAGTAAAGTCAGTGCTAGTTCGAGCCCCCTGACATTCCGCTCCAGAAACATTCATCCCGCGGCTGAAACTAGTCGATGATCCCTGCTGTAGTGTTTGTTTACATTTACTTTTACATTTTTTATGTTTACAAACATTGGAGTAAAACAAACGTATATTTTTGGTTCTGATGGGGTACGACAGTTGAACTAAGCGAATGAGGCATTCACAAATTATATTCTTCAATAATCAATGGGTACATATTATTAATTTATTAGTCCAAAAATGGAGGCAGTAACTGCAGATTGCCCCTTTAACATTCCAGTGAGGGTTAAATACATCACACCAGCTCAGTAGGAAATGCCATGGGCCCCAGGTTACTATGTCAATTTGGGTTGATGGTGTACTGTACTGAATATAACCCCTTTTGATTAGAGATTTGCTGATAGTGACTCCTCTTTGATTTGACTCCTCGTGAGGGTCAGATCTGTTCTTAATAACATTTGGCATGAGCAAAAATCTTTCCAAACTGCCTACGAGGGAATAGAGACCTCATAAATGTCAATGGTATGTTGTTGTCTGTTTGTGTCTGATAGAGCTTCGTTAGTGCCCTGAGACATGAATGACCTTCCTTTGTCCCTCTCACTCTGTGGAACCTCAGGCCCTCACCACGCTGGCTCACATGTGGGTACTTAGGGGCTCTGTGTGTGTGTGTGTGTGTGTGTGTGTATGTGTGTACGCTGAGATGTGTTAATCGGTAATGAGTGCCTGCTGGGTGATTTCATTGTCAAGCCCAGATCCTGAGGACTGTGTTGCCATGGTACCTGAACAACAGCAGCAGCATCTGAACATCTGTTTATCTGTTTGCCACAGGGATCAACATTCCATCTTTATTTTCTTTTACAATTTCTTGTTATAGATGTGAAGATTTTGACAATGCCATAGAAAATATATTACACAATGCATTTCTGTATCTCTGAAATTTCAAAGATGGTGAAACTTTGCTATTCAAGGGCTAACATTCTGTCCCTGTGATTCGGTCGTCCTCGTCCAAGGATGTATCATAAACATGCAACATTTTACACTTCTGTCCAGTTTATAAGAACACAGACGACTCAATCCTCACTGCCAACACGTCAATACACTCATTAGTTGACATATGAATATGTTTTGAAGAGGCTAGGCAAGTAAAGGCTGACAAACATACTAGTCTTATCTCTAATATGTTCTTTGATGAATGCTAACCCTTGACTTGGACCATAGATCACCGCACAGGGGAGGAGGTTTAGGCATATCACTGTGATACATTATGTACATCCAATGCTCTAATATCCTATGAAACCTGTGTAGTTTGTGTGTTTCGAAAAGCTGGTCTCTCTCCAAGAGTGATGGCATCCCCTGCTTCCTGTGTAATGGGCTGTCCCACTGAGCGATGAGAACCATGATTGCCTGCGCAGACCAAATGGGACCAGGGGGGATTACTCTGACAACTTGATGTAGGTGTACCTCACCCCCCACAGACAGCAGGCCTCTATATCTATACAGTTAGAAAGCTGTCTTGCTTTTTTCCATATATTTTTCAATGTCTGGGAGGTGACAGCATGCTGATGAAAGAAAGAACAGCACCACTTGTCTGATTCCCTATAGGCTCTAAGTTTCAACAGCTGCTCTGCTTAGAAAACACAGGGAGAGGAAATGTATGAAGAGCAGGCTAGGCAGTTGAACAGAATGGACACACCGTAACCGTGGTCCTTGGGTCTTGAACAAACAACAGACAGGTAAGAAAAAATCTAGAACCAAAAAGGGTTCTTTGACTGTATCCATAGGAGAACCCTTTGATGAACCCCCTTTGGTTCCAAATAGAACCCTTTCCACAGAAGGTAATACATGGAACCCAAAATAGTTGTAAGTGGAACCAAAAAGGGTTCTCCTATGGGGACAGCCACAGAACTCTTTTGGAACCCTTTTTTCTAAGTGTGTATACATTGTGACATACAGGTGCTATATGTCTTGAGGTATGGTAATGTAAAGTATTGAGTTGTCAGATTTCAGATGCGTCACCTCTACAGTTATACTCCAGAACAGATGACAAAGGAAAGTTTGATCAAACGTTTGCCCTTATCCACCTTACTCCCTGAAGATCAGAAGTACTTCCACATTCTTTTTAAAGACCGGAGGGATTTTCATCAATGTTTTATATCTCCTCACGTTTAAACCTGCCTGCATATGTCTACATGTCAAAGGTAAACAGACTAAAGCTCACACAGCAGGTGCTTGATATGCAAGAACGGTCCATGTCATGAATCAAACATGAGTGGGAACTGCCAAATCTGCGGTCTTGTAGGTAGGAGATACATTTTCCTGCAGGCCCAGTGCGATTTATTGCATTTGGTGTTGGGACTACATTTTGCCCTGCTTATCAGCACGCCCCTATTCTATTAGAGTCTTAAGACATGGACTGACCATCAGCACTAGGGATATAGTGGATCAGAATGTGTTTCAAGTAGACGTGTGGACGGGACCTGACTTTGATCAGTTATTTTTTAGGGAAGTGAAAATCAGCCAAAGGAATTACTGTGTTGGCTCTGCATGGATGGGTAAACAGGCGTTGCTATGATCACTAACTAAAGGAATGTGGTTAGGTTCACCTTTCAAGGTCAGTGGGTTGAATGGCAGCGTGTTGACACACTTCAGCAGAATGTCACTATCTGCATGGTGGCATTTCGATCGATCTGTCACACTTTCTTTTTTCTTATGTTTGTACTTTAAAACATGGTCCATGTTTTCTCTGTCTGTTAAAGGGTTAGTCTGTAAGGTACACCAACATGACCTTGCATCCTTGCTTTATTGTTAGCATAGGCACTATAGCATGACAGGTGCATTTTATCTGCTGATCTAGGTTTACCACTTTATAAAGCAGACAGACGTGCTGCTGCAGCACATCTCAGGGTACAGTTCTATCTGAAGTATGACGTGCCGTCACTGACTACAAGGGTATGATGAGGCTGTTCTCATATGAGGAGCTTCATCACAACACTAGAGCCAACCACGGCACAGAATATTTATTATATTTACCAGATACTCAAGTGGCCGCTCTAACAATGAAAATAAATTACTTCAAAAATGGAAGGCATTTTGGAGCAGGCAAAGATCAGGTGGGACTATTCTAGCCAATGAGAGGGCAGATATGCACGTGAACAACAGGTACAACTCCGACATAATGTTTTTTTCCTAAAAGTTGCTGGGATGTCACGTGTCCTACTTATATCAGTACACTCATAACAACCTAGGCATTACGAAATATCTCTTCGTAGGAAATAAGCCATTACGTTTTTTGTTAACCAAATTCAATACTCTCAAAACGCCACCTACTCGAGAAGACAGATTTTGGGCGCAGTTATCCCTCTCACTTTACCTCTTCTTCTCTGACCAAGGTCAGGAGGATACTTCACCACTGACTGTCTGTGTCCCATCAGATTACTTCCTCATGTCATACATAGTTCAGCTAGTACGCTGTTTTAATTCAATTAAAGACATGCACTGGTACTTTGGTGACTAAGTAAGTCTTTTTTAAACCTCCTATTTTGGGCTAGATGTGTCAATGTGTTGTTCATACATTCGTACATGCATATCCTATGAGCAGAATTACTGTCTTAACCTCAATTAGCCACGAAATCCCTAGTTTGAAGGTGACTGTTATCTGGAAGCTATGCCTGCCATTTAGAGTACTGCGAGCTTGGACCACGTGTGCCAGCCCTTTAGCAATTTGAGTTCCAGTCAATGAGGTTCAGCCCCTTGCCATTTGAGTGACAGCTAGCAAGAGGCCTGCCCAGCATTATCCAATGAAGTTGCAGGGTGGCCCAACGGCTCAGTGGACACAGCAGAGAGAGCAAGAGATAGAGAGAGCGATGACGTGGTGCACCTATCTGCACATATGTGAGGTAGTATGCAATTTTCGGGGGCCATTTTTGGCTTGTGAGCGCTACTTTCAGAGCTACTAGCTAAAAAGTATACAAACGTATATTTCATATTTTAAAGAGCTTCTATTACAAGATTATAGACAGTCCTTTTATCTCTCATCAAGTTTTCAATGACCTAGGTTTCAAAGCCGCTAATGCTCAAGTTGATCTAGAAGAAAGATTTATTCCATTCGACAAGCATCGAGTGGAGCAAGACCTTATAGGATGATGTAATGTATGTGGAATTGAATGTTGAGGCTCAGAGACTGAACAAGATTTGATTGGGTGAAGCCTGATTCTGAATGAGGCTCAACAGTAGGCCCCGGGTCTTTCATAACAGCATGGTTACCTCACAACTGCTGTTGGTCACCATGGAGACCGTAGACAGCACATTTATGATCAAATTTACTTACAAAGAAAACACGGCCCTCTGACTAGCCCTAGATGGATGCTTCCCTATAGGCCTACATTTTTATTTCTTGGAAAAACAAATAAACATAGAGATGACCCTGGGATACAGTAAACAACACCTACCTAAGTCTGGCTTTCAGTTTAAAGTGGGGCTAATGATCCACCCCAGAGCCCTGAAGAGGCTCAGTCTACAACATGTTTTGTAACCACACTAGAAAACATTGGACAATGTTGATTGCAGGGACCAACAATCACAGCAGGGCAGGCAAAGCTGGGCATTAGAGAGTGTTTTTCTCCTCCAGGCCTCATGACCTGTTTCTACATAACATCCACTCACTATATCCCTTGATGCTCTGTTATGAAATACCTGGTTCTACCAGGTCACGGTGGACTTACTCCATGTTCCTTCCCTGCTAGATGTAATCTCAGGGAAAGAGCTTGGCAGGATATATGAAGGCATATGCCAAACTGCTATGGCACATTTAATGTGGAGAGCTATTGGAGATCAAATCATTAGCAGCATGCTTGTTTGACCCAAACAACTTTAGGGACTAAGGTCCAAACAGTACCATCTGAGAATCAAAATAATACTTATGTCTATATACACTGAGTGTACAAAACATTAAGAACATCTGCTCTTTCCATGACATAGACTGACCAGGTGAATCCAGGTGAAAGCTATGATCCCTTATTAAGGTCCCTGAAATTAAATTAAATTAAATTCACTTCAATCAGTGTAGATAAAGGGGAGGAGACAGGTTAAAGAAGAATTTTTAAGCTTTGAGATAGTTCAGACATGGATTGTGTATGTGTGCCATTCAGAGGGTGAATGGGCAAGACAAAATATTGAAGTGCCTTTGAACGAGGGTATGGTAGTAGGTTCCAGGCACGGTTTGTGTCAAGAACTGCAACGTTGCTGGGTTTTTCACAGTTTCTGAATATTTTGTACACTCTGTGTATAGTCCTGCTTTAGAGGCTACCAAGATCGATGGACTAGGCTTGAGTACGCAAACATGGTTATCATATTTTATATTCTACATGAGCACTCATGGCCATGTATCTGTTAGTAAGGGTAATATTTATGTATTTATTCATAGCTATATAATGCCTTGTATAAAATGTAATAATTGGCAGGGAATATAGTTTCACTGTAAAAACACATTCTAATCAAAGCTCTATCTGGTCAACTAGAAGAGGATGGACTAGATTCCTCTGCAAATGGCTGCTTCCTCTCAAGGTTTTTTCCTACATAAAGAGGTTTTCTTTGCCACCTTCCTTGCCTTTGCTTGCTCTTGGAAAATATCAATTGTAAACATGGGACAACTGTGTTTTGTAATCTAGGGTTAGTTCTGTCCTACTACTTTCTACTCTTGTCACTTTCTCGCCTTCTGGTGTTGCACCATTGGGTTTGAGGGCAATGTTACCAAGTTATTGTATTCATACTTTAAAGACTTTGATCTAGGCCTATATAAATGATAAGCTTAACAAATAATCACTTGAGGGTTTAGTTGTGTAACAATGCAATGCACAAGCTAGAGTAAAAACGACTCCAGGATGTGTCATTTAGCTGTAGGGTACTGATTTTGCAATCACTCTACAATCTCCACTGGGTCACAGCATGGCCTAAGAGTGACCCACTTAGTGTTTGTTGACCCTGGTCATGTGATAGGGAATCTGTGATGATTCATGTCTGACTCTGTTCAGCAGTCAATGAGTTCAGCCTTACTTAATGAGCTTTCACCTGCAGCCCCTTGTGTGACTGCCTGCCAACTGTGTGCACACGCATGCACGCACGCACGCACACACACACACACACACACACACACTGACACACACGGTCAGCATGATCTGGTTGAGGTCTGGACCGGAAGCACTGAACTAAATTGCTAATACACTGAAGTGCATTAAGGTTCCAGTGCATTGTTAACACATAATGAACTGATCTTTGTTTGGGTTCAGAGGCACAGTACCTGATACTGTTTGACTGTCTAATGTGGCGAAATAATGAACCGTGTTGTCGTGATGTCAGCCACTTGCATGTGTCAATGGGTTGCTGTTGCCACACACTGTGTTATCAGCAGTAGCCCGTTGGCTTGGTTGGGACATTATGACCACAAAGATTGTAGATTTATTGTTGTACACTCATGTAGCCTTTTTCTGCATGATTCTAAAGTAGGGACAGATAACTGAAAAAAATACTTTCCTCCGTGTGAAGAAGGTACTGTAGCTACTTGAACTTATCCTCTGAATGCTGTTTACTGATTTAGATTGAATAACGCCATACTGCAGGAATGTCATCCTTTTGTGAAGGACCTTGGTAGACTCAATCAAGAGTTTTAGGGATTATCCCCTCAGGTGTCATACGTTTCTAAAGTCACTTTCGTTTAATGAAGTCTGTCGGTAGAGTATGGTGCTGGCAACGCCAAGTCGTGGGTTCGATTCCGGGCCACCAATGCTGTACGTAAAATGTATACACACATGACTGTAAGTGGCTTTGGATAAAAGCGTCTGCTAAATGGCATAATATTAGTTATAATGCTCTGTCTATCATGTCTCTTGCCCCCAATTATACAGCTCAAGTATATAAATAATTTTACTGCATCCATTTGATAGCGGCCCAGCTGTGCTCTTCACAGCCACTCAGCCAGATGGCTCAGCTAGGCGCTGTCAGAAAAAAAAACAATTAGGACAGAGGAGCTGGATTTGGACATGAGAGCATCACGTGTGTCACTTAAACCATCATAACACAAGGGGAATTAGATGTTGTGTCATTTCAACGTGGTCATTAATACTGTAACATGCTCATAAAAGCTTCCCACCACAAGCACATTGGCCAGACATATTGTGTTGTGTGTGATTGAGAAGGCGGAGGATGTCCATGAATCTGAAGTGGTTTAACCTGTAGATGTAGAAGCTCATGGATTACCGACGTGTTTAAGACTTTCAACACTGAGGAACAAAGCACGTGGTTTGACCTTAGCTCTCTGCAATATAGACCTAGCTGTATGACCTGTGTGGGTTATGAGGCTTTGTGTTGATCAGTATGTTGACAGAGGTCAGGGCCTCTGACCTACATATTCAGCTCTGTTATGGAAAAGAAGGATGCACGTGTGTTGCTTAATCAGGGCCTTTAACAGGTATATGCTCTTATCCGTCACCTTATGTTCCTGTCTTTGACATCTAGTATCCTCAAGGATCAGTATCCACTGTGTGGTGTATGTATTTAAAACCTGCTTTTAGGCAATGAAACTCATTTCAACCAAGAGCATAATACAGGGGAGATGGATGCTGTTCCTCCATGATGCATAATGTAGCCAGGGCACAGCTAAGAGAGATTGATGATTATCACAAAAAACTTAGGATAGATTTAGTGCTGCTGTTGTGAGCAATGCAGTCTTTCATGCATTGTGAGGGCTGTTTTGCAGCTAGAGGATGTCGCCCTCTGATCTGAGATGATGTTAAGCTGCAGCTAAGTGTTCTAGGCAAGATGTTCTCTTTATTAACCTCTGCCCTTAGATTTGAAGCTTACATTGTGCACATAACCATGCAGGACTCTTATCCTTCAGTACCCTCACGCCCACAGTCTGGAAAGCCTAGTGTTGTGTACATCAACATGCTGTTATTTGGAATTTAATGATGTTTGTCTGCTCATTTAAATAAGGCCTTCGTTGCCGTTTATTTATGGCCTTTCTAGGGAGTTTTTCCTAGCCACCGTGCTTCTACACCTGCATTGCTTGCTGTTTGGGGTTTTAGGCTGGGTTTCTGTACAGCACTTTGAGATATCAGCTGATGTAAGAAGGGCTATATAAATACATTTGATTTGATTTGACCTAGCCAGGTTCCTGAGGAGCCATTCACAATGCCCTCCATCCCACAATGAAAGACACGACTGGCTCTGAGTGATAAGAATGTGCTAAAGACATTGGAGACATAGAGAGGGGAGAATGCTTACATAACATGGTGGAGGGGATACATTTGTTAGCTTCTTCAGACAGGTTAGTCTTCTCTTTTCAGCAGTAGGCTTTCCAAATGGTATGTTTTTCTCACAATTGTATTTAGAAATTTGCGAAAGGCAAAGTGACAGCCACAACCAACCAAATAAACATAATCCATAGATTGCAGTTCTCATTCAAGTCAGGACTGGCAGCCATTGCTAGTGAACCCATGAGTTTAACAGTCAAATTGCCAGGGTTAGAGGTTCCGAAACCCTTCTATGGATTATATGTCTATGGCCACAACAAGGGACGTCATGCACCCATTATTTTAGAGGGGACACAAAGTCTGTGTGGATGGATGGGGGTGGTCCGCAGGGGGGCTGATCCACCCCCTCCCTCCAGAAGATAGATAATTTAGCATTTTTCAAACAACTGTAACAGCTTTTTCCTGTAATCTAGAACCATAATCATTATGCCCAATTCTATGTAAAAAATATGTATAATGTTCTGCATAGGTTATCTAAGCATGCCTTTTAACCTGTTCAATTGTCATTTTAATTGATGAACATTGATTATTTGAGAACTTCTTTGTCTTAATAGTTTAGTACAACTGCAACACTGGTGTAGAGTATCATAACCTTAAATATGCTTCTATGCATTTTTGCTCAAATCTGGGTAAAAGATTGAATGTAATGTGAGTCTTATTTAGTAATTGCTTGTATTTCTAAAGTCTAGCAACCTTGGCAGAAGGAATGCCAGCTAAGATAGACAAGCTACTCTAACTTGATTGATACCCTGAAATGGTTTGGTAGCTAGTTATGAGGCTGGGAGATCAGGAACAGATCTAGCTGGCTAACTAAAGCCATCTTCATAAAATTGCTAGGAGGCTATTATTACAGAGAAACAACAAAACCTTTTTGTTTTATTTATTCATCAAGAAGGAATCAATAGGCTACATAACTTGATTGTCATGACTTCCACTGAAGTCGGCTCCTCTCCTTGTTCGGGCGAAGTTCGGCGTTCGACGTCACCGGCTTTCTAGCCGTCGCCGCTCCATTTTTCATTGATCCATTTGTTTTGTCTTGTTCCCTGCACACCTGGTTTTCATTCCCAAATCACACTGCATGCATTTATTCCTCTGTTGCCCCTCATGTCTTTGTGTGAAATTGTTTGTGTTACGTGTTAATTGCTGATGCGCCAGACTGGTTGGTTTTAATGTGTTGTTCACGAAGATGTTTATTGTTAACATAAATTATTGTGACTGTTTTGCGCGTTTTGCACTTTTGCCTATGGGCTGGAGGTTTTGACGCAGTTGCGTCCGTCTGTCGGTTTCTCCTGCCTCAATAAAGTGTGCACCTGTTCACAACTCTCTGTTCTCCTGCACCTGACTTCTCCACCAGTACGCACACACCTGACATTGATCAAATTCAGGTTGGAGTGAAAAGCTACAGGACGGAAGCTCTCCAGGAACAGGATTGGAGAGCCCTGCTCTACACTCTCTCCTCCTCCACTGATGATACTGCTGCACAAACTATACAGCTGACAGCACAGGAGGTTGGTGGCACCTTAATTGGGGAGGACAGGCTCTTAGTAATGGCTGGAATGGTATCAAACTTATGAACTCATGGAAACCATTTGTTTATTACCATTCCATTCACTCCCTTCCAGCCATTATTATGAGCTGTCCTCTGCTCAGCAGCCTCCTGTGGCTTTTTATAAATAATTACGATAAAACGGGGGCTTAAAAACGAAGTTTAGTAACAAATGAAACAGGACTCTGAGGGGGCACGTGACCTTTTGCCCCCTATGGGCATGATGCCTCTGGCCACAACACAACAAGCTGTTTTATATTTGGCGTGTGTGCGGCTCAAATTACAGCCTTCCCAACTGTAAGTGCTTGTGATAAATCTTTAATCCACAGCAATTTGTTGTTTTTAGAAGCCAATGATCCTCTGTGGCTAAATGATGCTCTCTGGTGTAGTATTTTGAATGCTTTTATTTATGTCTGTTCAGGGGAAAATATATATTGATCAGGGGGTGCTGCAGCACTTTCAGCACCCCTACTACCCAAGTAGCATTATGATTTTAGATTTTTTTATATATATTTTTTTACAAATGATTTAAAAATGTAACGCTGAATGTCTTGAGTCAATAAGTATTCAAGCCCTTTGTTATGGCAAGTCTAAATAACTTGTGCCCAAAATGTGCTTATCCCATAAGAGTCTAAGCCCTGTCTAGGGGGGGGGGGGGGGGTTCTACTAAGCTATATGGGATTGTTTAAGATATTTTACCTATTTGATTTATTTGACTATTTGACCCCTTGAAGTATAAAAAAAACTATATTATTATTGATGATAAAGTATTTTTGGCCTTACTGCTATTAGCCCATTCAAACGCATTGAATAACAGATTCACTACATGGAACAGCAGATAGTCCCCACAAAAACAAGTCACATAATAAATTGCATTGACTCACTCTGTGTGCAATAGTGTTTAACATGATTTTTGAATGACTACCTCTGAAATGGAATAGAGCTAAGCACAGGCAAAATCGTAGAAGAAAACCTGGTTCAGTCTACTTTCCACCAGACACTGGGAGATGAATTCACCTTTCAGCAGGACAATAACCTAAAACACAAGACTAAATCTACACTGGAGTTGCTTACCAAGAAGACAGTGAATGTTCCTGAGTGGCTGAGTTACAGTTTTGACTTAAATCTGCTTGAAAATCTATAGCAAGACCTGAAAATGGTTGTCTAGCAATGACCAACAGCCAATTTGACAGAGCTTGAAGAATTTTTAGAAGAATAATGGGCACATGTTCAGGTGTAAAAAGCTCTTAGAGACTTACCCAGAAACATTCACAGCTGTAATCACTGCTAAAGGTGATTCTAACATGTATTGACTCAGGGGGTTGAATACTTATCGAATCAAGATATAACTGTACATGTACTACCACTTCAGAAGCCTTTGTCAAATTATTGACGGTGTGATGAAGTGAGTGAGTGAGGATTTATTGAGCCTCTCAGCAGGATTTAGTGTTGAATGCCTGGAAGACTGATACGAAGCACTTAGCAGGATCCATGCGAAGCTCAGCTTAGTGCCGACACTGACGCCTTTTCAGCACCAGCTAGCCTCCATGGAAGAGAGAACTAAGAGCTACAGGTAGAAACGAGTCAACACACACCATCTCAAAAAGAAAGGATTAGGAGTCCCATGTAGATGATTCAGCGATAAAATAAAGCCAGTATAAAATTAAAGGTCCAGAGCAGGTGAATGGCAGAAATACACAGGAGAACTAGAGGGAACAGATTGTGGTAATTGAGTCTACAATCACTTGGACTCCCACTAAGCATTGTTGAACTCTATATTTAAATTAACAAGCAAAACCATGACAGCTACAGTAAGTGATTGAAAATGAGTTTTCCTCCCTTTTCTAGCAAACATAATTGGACTCTGGCATTTGAAGATCTGCCCAATGTATCTCAGGTGCCAAGACAACAAGCTATTGTCTGCTTCTCAACCTCATACAGCATGCCTAACTGAGTCTGTTAATGGTTAGCCATAGATCGGGGTTGTGCACTCATAGATTGGAGTGGTCTTTTTGTGCAGGAGTGTATGGCTACCGGGAGAAATATAATCATGATGCGCTCTTCCAATAGTACGACAGGCGTGTTTCTCAGAATTGCCTTGGCGGATGGATGGAAAGAGAAATGTGTCTTTCTGAGAAGTCATCTCCTTGGCATGTGAGACAGATGAGTGGGAGGGAATTGGGCTCCCGAGTGGCGCAGCGGTCTAAGGCACTGCATCTCAGTGCTAGAGGCGTCACCACAGACCCTGGTTAGATTCCAGGCTGTATCACAACCGGCCGTGATTGGGAGTCCCATAGGGCGGCGCACAATTGGCCCAGCGTCGTCCGGGTTAGGCCGTCATTGTAAATAAGAATTTGTTCTTAACTGACTTGCCAAGTTAAATGAAGGTTAAATAAAATAAATAAATGGGGACTGATGGGGGATGAAGATGGTTGACCCTGTGTGTTTGGGTTAATGTTTTCTTGTGTGCCCTGTCAGGATGGTCAGAAGCACACTGTAGGTCATCCCCACCTCCAAACATGAGGCTTGCCAACAAGGAAATTTAATTTAAAGCCAGTTTGAAGAGGTGGGCTGAAGCTCTCAGACAAATAACTGTGGAAACTCTTTGTAAGGGGTTTTACAGTGCAGGGTCCTAAATTGTGTAGTTGATTGTTTTTCAAAAATAATACAATAGTTTGGTTTGTTTTTGTGCGTGACTTGTAATATCTAAGTGGTGCTCTCTACTTGAATCTGCGTGCCTCCACCCACTCTCTCAATCCCCATAGTTAACTTTACTGGCATTGTGGACATAGTGGCAGCCTTGGCCCGTCTACTGAACCTTGTAGTGTCAGCTTATTAGATGGTGATTAATGACTCACACAGCAACCAAAGGACACACTGTGCGGGTCCAAGCTATTGATAGGACATTTGCTCCAGCAATACAATACAGCACTACTTATTAATAAAGCCTGAAACCACTTGGACTTGGAATAACTTTCATTCACATGTTGGCACATGCAATATGGCACGTGTTGGTGTGTGTGTGTGCAGTGCATGCGTCAGTATGCCACTCCATTTTCATACAGTATCACATGGCTGAGTTGACTGGCATGCAGAGACTACTGTGTGGGCGAACCCACTTCGCCTGCTATTTTCAGCTCCCTAACCTGGCGTGTTGTGTCTGTGTGCCACTGACAGCACAGTAAAACTTTTAAAGGGTTATACAAATAGGCAGTTCATTTGTGTGTATGTCAGACATGGTGCCAGGATAAAGTGACGAAGACGGCAGTTGAAATCGGTGAGGTGCCACAATTTCTGGGGGTTCTTGCTTTGAATTGTTCTTATATCACGATATACCACAATAAACATAAAGTTCAAATGCAGAGACTCCGAGACCATTGATTGAGTGCTTTTGAAGTGACAGGTTGGTGCGAAATCTATAGCCTATCTCCGCTGCGCTGTATCAGCACAATGGACAGCGCCCTACCCACTAAAGCAAGGCCGTTTGGTAATGAATATAGGCTACAAGATACAGTAGATAGGGTCATTCACCTATTACAAACAGCCTACTGTATGTGACTGCAGCAGTACACACAGCTGTCTGGCCAAAATAATGCAAACTAAATGCTGAAGTAGTAGTCTAGTTATTTATGCATACCAACAAAAATACTGAATAGCAGTTTGGCTTAGAATACCGACACAACTGCGAACGAATGAATGAATGAATGAACGAAGGGGAACAGAACAAAACAGCGGTACCAAGTAGGCCTAGTAAACAAAATATCAGATGGATAAAGGCATGACACAATCTATAATTAGGCTAGTTACATTAACAGTAAACAAACACAGTAAAGAAAAAGTGAATGGAGAGCCAGATAACCAAAACAGCCTACAGCCTATTACTGTGAGATGCAAGAATGGGCTGCCATCAGTCAGGATGTGGCCCAGAAGTTAATTGACAGCATGCCAGGGCGGTTTGCAGAGGTCTTGAAAAAGAAGGGTCAACACTGCAAATATTTGCATCTTTCTTCATGTAATTGTCAATAAAAGCCTTTGACACTTATGAAATGCTTGTAATTATACTTAAGTATTCCATAGTAACATCTGACAAAAATATCTAAAGACACTGAAGCAGCAAACTTTGTGGAAATTAATATTTGTGTCATTCTCAAAACTTTTGGCCACGACTGTACAGCGACATGTGATATGGCACAATACACTTTTGTGGATCAAATTCGACCCACGTAATCAATTAAGCAATGCCAGCCTACCATAAAAAAAATTCCAATACGTACAGTTTCATTTACAACCATGAAAACCATAATAGAATGTAGTTCTATGATGAAACATGCTGATATGTAGCTATACCCATGGGCATCATTTGGGTTCTTGCATTGGAATTATATTGAATTCTGCAGTAAATGCGTACTCCAGGCACTCTTTCTATGAACCAGTTGCTATTAAATTAACGTTTTTGGACAGAAATCTTGTGGCTAGGGTAGGATTCTAAGCTATCCTGGGCTGTCTCCTCTGTTCCAAGATCGTCAGGAACAGTTGGAGGTGGAGGGGTTGTGGAGGCACTATCCTGGCAGCGCTTGTGGAAGGGTGGGTAGACTCTGCATGCAGAGCTATTTGGAGCTTGGAAGCATCATCGCTGCTGGGCTTGGTGATGGCCTCGGTGGTTTGATGCTGCTGCTCATCGCTCTCCTTCCCCTTTTGGCTTTGTTTGGAAACTTTGGCGAAGCCCATTTCTGATATCCATCGTGGCAGTGGCAGATTATCTGGTTTGAGCTAGCTAAATAAGCTAAGCCTAATAACACTAACGCTTTTTACAGCTAGCTAAGAAGCTAAACTCTGTAGTGGTGGGGCATGAGGCAGAATTGAGTGAAGCTGCTTCAACGGTAAACTTGGCCCCTCCCTTATAAATCAGGCGGAGGCGCATCACGTTATTCACATAGCCTACCCCAGAGATGAGAAGCGTTTTTTCACGCTTTTTATGGAAACCCAAAGGAGTCATACCTAACCACCCCAGTGGCTTTCCATAGCCCCCTACACACACTGCGGCGTGCTCTGTCCATTGTGCTGATACAGATCTGGCGCCAACATGACACTCAGTCATTTGAACTTTTTTGCTATTTTTATATGAAACTAAAACTGAGGTGACACAAGTTTCAACTGAGGGGGCTAAGCCCCCTTTTGCCCCCTCGTGGAACCGGGCCCGCTGTGTGTGTGTGTGCACAGGTGTGTGATTGTGTTTTTCCCCAATGTTATATACACACCACCAAAAACGTGATATATTGTGTAATGACAAGGACAGTGTGCTGAGTTTTGCAGTGGACCATAGCTCTAAACAACAGTAATAATATCCACTGGAGTTTTGTTGACTACTTGTAGAAATACATTTTTTCATAAACCCCAGTTTTCATTGTGGGGTTCTGATTATGGCTGCCGCTGCCCCCAATGCAGTACCGCCGAGGAAGTTCATGTGTGGCTGTTAAGTAAGCTGCAATCAATCAGTTGACGTTTGTCTGTGCCTGCTCAATTCCAGAATAATAATGTAAATCAGTGTGCGCTGGGGAAAGACTGAATAGAGAATTACACAACAAAGACTTGATGAGGCCACTCCAGTCATGGAGTAATAAGGGATCATTTCAGCAGGACAATAATCCATAGGGCACATCTCCTGCTTTTCTACCCCACTTCTCATTTTGCTCTGCAACAAACCACAAGTCTTCTTGTACTGTATATCTCTCTACCCAGGTACTGTCTCTGCTAGAGATTGCATAATGGAGAAACATCAGCTCACACGTAACTGATCCTGAGGAACATAATGTATTGTTTTCCTCCATCGGCTAATTAGTGTGCATTTAGAGAGAAAGAAACTCTGCTGCTAATCCCCTGTAAAAAAAGAAAAACACAGAGAGAGAGAGAGAGTCCAGCCTGCTGCCTCTATGCAGTGTGAGGCATCAGCAGCTTCACTTCACCATGGCAACAGGCTTCCCATCAAACAGCTGCCTGTATCCAGGAGGGCAGAAAGCATCGCCCCAGTCCAGCTCTTATCTCAGGCCAGGATATCAGTGATCCAGACCTCACAGATAGACTATCCTCAGAGAAACCCACAAAACCCCAAGGTCCTCCATTCTAACCCAGAAGAATTCCCTCTATTTACCTTATGTCAAGAGGTGGGGAACTTACAGTCAAGATACGTGAGTTGTGTCAAAAATGCACCCATATGTCAGATATATTGCCTTCGTATTACAGAGATGCTGCCCAAGAGTTTGTGTTTGATAGGCTAGTTTATTCTCTCACAGTACAATATGTTTTAAGGGCTTGGACTGGAACATTGTCTCCATATAGAAGACAGATTCAATAAATAGCTTACAGTGATGCTCTGTGGATGACTCTTTGTGTATGAAGTGTTGTGTAGCACTATGGATGCTATGGAGTACTGCCATCAAACACAGACTTATCTTTGAATGCTTTGGCTTTATTCAATTAATGTAGAAGAGATAACTCTTCCCCACATTCATTTACCATAACTAAGAGAGCTATCTGATGAGAATCAGCAAATCCAAATGAACTTTCCCAAGCCCAGCTAGACTTATATCATCCCTTATAAACCAGTCCTATCAAAGCCTCTCTTTTTCCAGCCTTCAGCAGGACTGGTTTATAAGGGATGATATAAGTCTAGCTGGGCTTGGGAAAGTTCATTTGGATTTGCTGATTCTCATTAGATAGCTCTCTTAGTTATGGTAAATTAATGTGGGGAAGAGTTATCTCTTCTGCATTAATTGAATAAAGCCAAAGCATTAAAAGACAAGTCTGTGTAGCAAACAGATGTTGTTGAAATGATGAGAGCTGAAGAACACAATAGTTTCCGTTAAATAGCAGAACACTGCAAGTCATTGAACTAATAAAAAATACACAACAGGAATTCTCCCTCATTAGCTAATTTAAAAGAAAAGAGTAAGGGCACAATGAAATGATCTATCATATTTTCTTTCTAAACCTTTTTTTTCTTCACATAAACACTTATAAACTACATATAAAATACATTTGTAAACATACAGACAAGCTTCTGGGTGTGCAGTGAATATTCTACATGATGTAGTGTGTGTGTTCTGCATTCTGTGTTCCTATACCATTTGATAAATATGTACAAGGAAGCTAATCATGTATCCCTTAACCACACATCAATTACTCGCAATTACTTCCTTATTCCCAGCCAGTGTCGCGCATTGGTTTGTAGCTAGCCATTGTCAATCATGCCAGCCCCAGCTCTTGGGAGCTGACTTCTGACCCATACGCCAGGCCAGAAATAGACTCTTATCTTCCTTAGACTTGCAGTCTAACACCCCACTTCACCACCCCACTTCACCACCCCTCAACACACAAATCTGTCTTCCTTAGACTTGCAGTCTAACACCCCACTTCACCACCCCTCAACACACACATCTGTCTTCCTTAGACTTGCAGTCTAACACCCCACTTCACCACCCCTCAACACACATCTGTCCTTACACTCATGCTTAGTGAACCAGGGTCTTCGCTCCTCTCTTTCTCTTATTGATCCAGTGTCTGATTGGGTGGTGGCTCTGCTGGAGCGTGTTGTTTTTGGCCTATTGAGCCGACTCAGCCTCTACTCTGTTCACTCTGTCCACAGTGGCTGACCTCTCCTCCTGCCTCTCTACTCTCTCTAGGGAGCCTTTAGACCAGCATCGCTGAGTCTCAGCCCTTAATCGCCTGTCTCACCACCGTGCTCTAGGGATAGCCATGTCAGGTTTCCCTAATACTATGTGGAAGCAGGTGTTATCTTTTTTGAGTCTGTTCACTCACCATGCACCCATCTGTCTGTGTGTATATTACAGTGGAACTCTATAAACTACATCACAAACATGAATTTGTCTCCCAGTCAAGTCAAGTTAAACAGAGATGTGGTTCTCTTAACCGCTGTGTTGCGTTAAATCTATACAGACTAGGCTACAACTAAAGCCCCTTGTACACCTTGGAGCAGGTTTGCCAAAAGGAGGCCAATGACCATCATCTCCCTTCTAGATAATGTTTGATTTTACTGAAACAAACTGTCAGTTGATTTAAAACACTATCTTTCTGATCATGCCCTGTTTGGGACAACAGGACTCATCATATTGATGAGTGTTTGATAATGACAACAGGACTCATCATAGTGTTTGATAATGACAACAGGACTCATCATATTGATGAGTGTTTGATAATGACAACAGGACTCATCATAGTGTTTGATAATGACAACAGGACTCATCATAGTGTTTGATAATGACAACAGGACTCATCATAGTGTTTGATAATGACAACAGGACTCATCATAGTGTTTGATAATGACAACAGGACTCATCATAGTGTTTGACAATGACATCCCACTTTGCAGGAATCCTCACAGTTGTCGGGGAAATGTACCTATTTATCAGAAAAATGCAGCATGTGTTGTTATACTGTGTACTCAACAGGTACTTTAACATCTCTCACAGCAGCCCACACAACATGTGCAACAAGGTCAGTCCATCTAAAACACTTTACATATCCTCGCACCTGGATAATGCATTAGAGATGTGAGTTTGACACCGCAGAAGTCATGTGGATTGATTTGAGTGTTTTATAATGACAGACATTTTACCCTTCACTCCTTCACTTTGCAGGAGACCCCACATTGGCGTAGAGGAAATTGATAGGAAATGTGTCACATCAAAGTGTTGATTTATACAGAACAGTTGGATTGGAATTCACACAGCATGATTGTGTGTTTGTATGCAGAGGGAGAAGAGTTGTGTATGATTGGTTTGACAGTCCTCTCTGGTGGGATGACTCTGCCCCCTTGTGGTACACTGAGAAGGAACTAGAAATGCAATTTGAATGACCGTGAGTCTTCATTCTTTTACTGTCAATGTCATGAGTACCCTCGGTGGTCTGGTTCATTTTTAAACTGAGAACTAGTACAGAAAACAACACGGGTGACTATATTTGCTATGGTACAATACAAGTTGTATTTTAGAATCCAGAACACACAGTCACATGTCCTTCTAGCCATGTTTTGACATTGCATTGATTATTATATAATCAGTCTAATCAGTGCTGACTGGAAAACACAGCAACAAGATATGACAGACTTAATAAGCAAGATCAGTCAATTCAACAATACAATTTAGAACAGCTTTATGACTCAGCTAACATCAATACTATTTCCATCAGTAAACACTTTCACCACCAGGAAGCAGTACTCTACTACTGTAATAAGCAATGCAATTTAAGCAAGTGTATAATGTTGAAGACAAACGATGAACAAGATGAGAACGGATGAATACTTCTTACAGTATTCTCAAATCCCAATGTACAATGATTTTCAGTTTAAAATTCAATTGTATTCATTGTAATTTCTTTGATATTTTGCTTCCCAGTATAAAAAGTGAAAACATATATCCACTTTGGCCATGGCAGTCCAGGTTTGCTTTCTCTTCACTCAGTAAGAGAAAGGCCCTGATTCATCCTGTGTAGATGTGCCCTGACCAGAAAAGCCCTTTGCCCTACTGTAATTCGAAGTCCCATGTTCAGTAAAAAACCTCCCGACCTTCCCATGAGCAGTCCTAAGTTATGATTATGAGTCCAACCAGGATGAAGACCAACAGCAGTCTGCTCCTAGTCCTTGTCCCTGAAGAGAGCCCCCTGGAGTAGTGCAGCTGTTTGTGAGAGCTGTAGGTTCCACTTCTAGGTATCCACAAGGAGCAGTTGTAAGGCTCAGTCCCAGCCTGGGTAGGCAGGGTACTCCTTTTATCAAACAGCCCCTCTTCATCCAGCTGGCTCTTTGTGCTGGCGGACTGAGTAGTTCTCAAGTAACATTCACATAGCTGGAGTACGTCTAACAATTGAATTGCCATATTTGTGTAATATTTGGTCTGACTTGCTTACATGCGTCATTGTTGCAATTGCTCCCATCCTACAACAGCATCATCATCATTAGATATAGGAGCATTATTCCTATACAGTATACAGACCTTGCATTGTCACAGTGGTGTTGGCAGCTGTGATCGTTAGGTTGGAGCGCAGTTTGCAGGTGTAGTTACCCTGACTGGACGGCATCACCCGAGTCAGATTGAGTGTGAGGGTGTTGTTTGTGTTGTCACACCGGACGCCAGGAAAGGAGAATACACCAGTGGCATTGACCACACACAGCTGTTTCGTTTTCCTTACCCAGGAAAAGAGAATGATCTTGAGTGGGCTACATGACATGATGTCACACTGCAGGGACGCATTCTGATCACACTGAGCCTTTACCTCAGTACTGGTTCTCAGCTCCACTTTACCTGTGAATGGATGGTAAATGGGTAATTAACAGCCAAAATATGTTTTGTGCACTGTCTCACAATGTTAAAAATGACTTACTTTCACTGTTGACAACTGAAGAGAGCCAGATGGCTAAGACCCAGACAAAAATGACCTCTGTTTTTCTCTGTTGTTTCATCTGCATTTAAATTGACATGAGTTACTTTAGACGGCACAGTTCACAGCTCAAACACATGGCTCTAAAGAGAGAGAGAGGATCCAATCCAAAGCACAGTGTTACTTTCTGATATGTATTATAGCAGGACTACTCACCATCTTGTTAAAGCTCTTAAAATCACAGTCTTCTCTGTTTATAACTTCCTGCCTCTCTTTTCCTGTGAGTGGTTTACTCATACAGATTTAAAGCACTTGAACTAACCTCAAGTTGTGTTTAGGTCTTGCACATACATTTCTGAGCCAGAGGAGTGTCTCACATCTCAATTGTATGATAACATGGACATTCCTCTGGGTTTGTTTTCATGCTTAATGTCATGTAGTGTCAGGTTTGCACTAGAACATGTGCAGACTGGCCTTTTTGCTCTGGTTTGAGTGAGAAATTATGCTGATGGTTTGGGCAAATGCAAGCAGCTTCAGATTACTTTTCAGTTTCACTTTTGTAAGTCATCTGGAAAGGCCTCTAGTTACTTTTAGAAACTCCATGTTTGATTTATTCCCTTATAAGGAAATTCTGTTCTATTTCTTGTTTATTTCAGTAAACAGGGACAATAGTTAGTACTGCATTCCCCCTTATCAAACTAATCATGACATAAAGGGCATCTTATTGTAAAATGTTGCCCTTGAATTCCATACATGTCATAATTTTGTGTGTTTTATGACCTTGCTTCTACTATCTTCCATCTCTTGAATATTTCTTGAGACTTTCCTTTCGTCCAAGAATAACATCTGGAGTGATACTAGAACACCCACGTATCCTCAAACTTGCCTTTTATTTCCCCATAAACATTTTCCTCAAATTCACCTTGAATTCTCATATGGAATTATAGGATACCGAGTTTGGACCAGACAAAAACAATGTTAGTTGAAGTCTTGAAGGTCAAAGTTGCTTAACTCTCACTTGTCCATCATTTCTTCTTGTCTCTGGCTTTTCTGTCACTATGCAATACACCCCCTCTCAGAGAAATAGACTCTAGCATCTATCCACCCACTTGTATTGGAAATAGAATGAAATGTAATTCCCCTGACACATCTTGACAAACTAAGGGTATTTTAATTGTCCTTGACTCCCTGAAAGACATGCTGTTGTCAGAGAGAAGAGCGATTGAGCAACAATCTATTCCTACAGTTGAATTACATACTGTATCCCCTTCAGATTGAGAGTTTTACTGCTTCTGAAGTCTCAAGTTTACCTTCACATTGAATTCTTTCACACCTATCACACTTCCTTTTGTTTCATGAACCTCGAAGAAAATATATAAAAGAAAACCCAACAGCTTTTATTGCCATGTTTATTTGATTTTTAAGCACTTTGCTGTTTAATGACACAGATATAATCAAATGTCTCCTGGGTCTTGCCAGAGAACGCATCGACCTCCAACACTCATATAGGCTTTCAGCGGTAATTATAGACCAAGTCAAATCCTCGCAGCATTAGAATTGGACTGCTGGTGTATGAAAGGCAGAAAGTCAACTTCCACTTACTGGCTGCATTAAAATCTTTAACTTCATTGATAGCAGCACTAATAAAAGTATTACCCTTCAAAAAAGATGGGTCAAAATCATCATGATGGCCCTTTAGGGATTTGGAAGGGAATTAGAACATGACCTTCCTCATAAATGTTATTGACTGTGGTGGTGACTCTGTCAATGAGAATCCCTATGGGGAAGATAATCATTAATGTGCTCAGATTTCATAGTGATTATCACAGGTCAGGGTTGTGAAACACTGTCCTCTTTCCTACCTGTGTGAGGAGGGAACTAGGGCCTTAATCGCAAAAAGGAGGGCTTGTAGAGCCTTGTCAGTGCCCTGAGGGAGATTCACATGGCCCACCCCTTAATTACCCATTCCCTGACTCATTCATCTGGGAGTTACACATGACACCTTGTGTCACAGAATATGTCGTACTCTTCGGCGAATATGTCGTATTTGAGAGAGAAGGACCAAGGCGCAGCGGAAGTGTGGATACTCATGTTTTTAATGTTGAAAACAAAAGGAGTAGAGCATCCACTGAAAACCAATAAACAAAACAATGAACGGTACTCACAATGTGACGGTGTGGCAGGCTATACCAAACACAGCAGTGCTCACAACAATTCCCCACAACCCCAAAGACAAACACACACACCTATATAGGACTTCCAATCAAAGGCAACTATACACACCTGCCTTCAATTGGAAGTCCCAATCATCAACATTAAACAAACACAAACCACCTGCCACATCCTGACCTAGACTAAGCAATATGCCCTCTGCTGGTCAGGACGTGACAGTACCCCCCTCTCAAGGTGCAGACTCCGGGATGCACCTAAAAAAGAAAAACACAAGAAAATCCCCAATACCCCAACAAACAATACCCCCTAAACAAAAAGGGAGGGAAGGGAGGGTGGCTGCCGTCACCGACGGCACTGTGCTACACCCTCCCTCCCCAACCCACCTATCCTGGAGGTGGCTCAGGTGCTGGCCGTTCCAGGCAGTCGGGGCAGTCCGGCCAGTCTGGCAGCTCGGGACAGTCGGGGCAGTCTGGCAGCTCGGGACAGTCTGGCAGCTCGGGACAGTCTGGCAGCTCGGGGCAGTCGGGGCAGTCGGGGCAGTCTGGCAGCTTGGGACGGTCTGGCAGTTCAGGGCAGTCTGGCCACGCCGGCAGTTCAGGGCAGTCTGGCCACGCCGGCAGTTCAGGGCAGTCTGGCCACGCCGGCAGTTCAGCGCAGTCTGGCCACGCCGGCAGTTCAGCGCAGTCTGGCCACGCCGGCAGTTCAGCGCAGTCTGGCCACGCCGGCAGTTCAGCGCAGTCTGGCCACTCCGGCAGTTCAGCGCAGTCTGGCCACTCCGGCAGTTCAGCGCAGTCTGGCCACTCCGGCAGTTCAGCGCAGTCTGGCCACTCCGGCAGTTCAGCGCAGTCTGGCCACTCCGGCAGTTCAGCGCAGTCTGGCCACTCCGGCAGTTCAGCGCAGTCTGACCTCTCTGGCGACTGTTGACTGGCGGGCAGCTCTGGCGACTGTTGACTGGCGGGCAGCTCTGGCGACTTGACTGGCGGGCAGCTCTGACGACTGTTGACTGGCGGGCAGCTCTGACGACTGTTGACTGGCGGGCAGCTCTGACGACTGTTGACTGGCGGGCAGCTCTGACGCCGTCAAACAGCCCTTGTGCCCCCCCCTAAAAAAATCTTAGAGGTGCCTCTCGGTCTCCCTTACCCGTCGTGTCTCCCAGTCCTCACCAGCCTTCTTCCGCTGCTTGGTCCTGTGTTGGTGGGGAATTCTGTCACAGAATATGTCGTACTCTTCGGCGAATATGTCGTATTTGAGAGAGAAGGACCAAGGCGCAGCGGAAGTGTGGATACTCATGTTTTTAATGTTGAAAACAAAAGGAGTAGAGCATCCACTGAAAACCAATAAACAAAACAATGAACGGTACTCACAATGTGACGGTGTGGCAGGCTATACCAAACACAGCAGTGCTCACAACAATTCCCCACAACCCCAAAGACAAACACACACACCTATATAGGACTTCCAATCAAAGGCAACTATACACACCTGCCTTCAATTGGAAGTCCCAATCATCAACATTAAACAAACACAAACCACCTGCCACATCCTGACCTAGACTAAGCAATATGCCCTCTGCTGGTCAGGACGTGACACCTTGACCATGTGACATCACAGTGGTAGTAGTTATATGTTGCCTTTGTCAAAATGAGTGAACATCAATATGGAGAAATGTATACATTAAATTAAAAACTCAGTTATATGTCATTGCAACAGGAGTCTACCAGTAACCCATCTGAAGTGTCATAACTTGCCCAAGAATGTACTACGATTGTCAAATAAAATGATCAAATCAAATCAAATGTATTTATATAGCCCTTCTTACATCAGCTGATATCTCAAAGTGCTGTACAGAAACCCAGCCTAAAACCCCAAACAGCAAGCAATGCAGGTGTAGAAGCACGGTGGCTAGGATAAACTCCCTAGAAAGGCCAAAACCCAGGAAGAAACCTAGAGAGGAACCAGGCTATGAGGGGTGGCCAGTCCTCTTCTGGCTGTGCCGGGTGGAGATTATAACAGCACATGGCCAAGATGTTCAAATGTTCATAAATGACCAGCATGGTCAAATAATAATATTCACAGTTGTCGAGGGTGTAACAAGTCAGCACCTCAAGAGTAAATGTCAGTTGGCTTTTCGTAGCCGATCATTGAGAGTATCTCTACCGCTCCTTCTGTCTCTAGAGATTGAAAACAGCAGGTCTGGGACAGGTAGCACTGATGATTGCTTAAGACCACAGCTACCTGGGCATATTTCCAATATTTCCATACTTGCCAACTGGATACAGACGGGATATTATATAACATATCTGTCAACATCTGAATTAACATAATGGGCAGTGGGTTGCAGCATGTCTTGGATTTTGGAGTTTTTACACCACAGCAACCTTCTTTAACAAATATGTTTCGTCAGTGTCAGTACAAAGCCAGCTTATCTCATCTGCCTTTTAGTTGTCTTGTAAAACAGACAATGTTTGTCAGTCGGGGTACTGTGAAGTTGGTTCTGAATTCTAGCTAAGATAACAGACAAACAGAATCTGTCCTAACCCTTGTTGTCTTAAGGGTCAAAAATGACCCGCCACTATGTTTAACAGCAGAGAAAACCCCCTAAATGATATTTTTCAACTTGAAATTTAAAATTTCCTAGAGTGACCCCAACATTAGAAAAAGTGAAACATTGCCTTTGTTCATATTTCCATGAAAGCTGTACACCACCAGGGTACAAAGATTGTCTTAGGGTCATTTTTGACCCGGCAGTTATAAAATCATTTAGACACCACACAAACCACACACACACACACACACACACACACACACACACACACACACACACACACACACACACACACACACACACACACACACACACACACTCTCACACACACACACACACACACACACACACACACACACAATGAGAAACTGAGATGATATGTGCTACTGGTTGAACTCAGCCAGCAGCTCCTGAAGAGGAAGATCACCATGGTTGGCACAGTTAGAAAGAACAAGCCTGAGTCTCCCCTGCACTCCTCGCAACAAGGGGGAGACAGGCCTTCTCATCAACGTTTGCCTTCACCCCCACCACCACTCTAGTTTCTTACCTCAGGTCCCGTGTGGCTCAGTTGGTAGAGCATGGTGTTTGCACCACGGGGGACCAGTACGAAAAAAATAAAAAATAAAAAAATGAAATGTATGCATTCACTACTGTAAGTCGCTCTGGATAAGAGCGCCTGCTAAATGACTAAAATGTAATGTAAAATGTTAAAGAGGAACAAGAATGTGGTCCTCCTGAGCACACTGCACACAACAGCTGAGATCAGTGATCGTGAGGACAGGAAGCCAGCCATCATCCTGGACTACAACCACAACAAAGGAGGCATGGACAACCTGGACAAGGTGATTGGAACTTACAGCTGTAGGAGGATGACTGCCTGCTGGCCCCTGGTCATCTTCCATAACATCATTGATGTGTCCTCATACAATGCCTTCGTGATATGGAACAAGATCAACCATACCTGGATGCCTGATAAGCAGAACAAGAGAAGGGTGTTCCTGGAGCAGCTGGGAAAGGCACTTGTAACCCCACACATTCAAAGAAGGGAGCGCCTCCCCCGCACAGCAGCCTCTGCAGTGCTTGTGAAAGCTGTTCAGGGGGCTGAATCTTGTCCTGATCCACCTGAGGCTGCAGCTGGGGTAGGCAAGAGGAGGAGATGTCAATTCTGCCCCCCAAAGAAGGACTGTAAAACAAATACTATGTGCTGCACATGTGAGAAATACATCTGCCAAGTCCATGCACACACACTTGCATACTGTCCTACATGTGATAATCAGAGTTGATTGATTAATGTTCTTCACGTTTTTGTTTTGTATCTATTATCTTATTTTATTCGTATTTGTTGTTGTTTATACACCTTGTGGATGGGCAATGGTTTAAAAAATGGGAGAAGACTAGTATTTTGTAGTTGAATTCCTAATTGTACAGTATATAAGAATATATATATCACAGACTGTTATGTTTCCCTTTAATAAAATGCATTAAAAACGACTTTCTTCACATTTCTTCTACTTTCTTAGGCTATACAAGTGCTATCTCTTGCTAAAAAATGTATGTTTACACCTATGCAGTACCTTTAGCAATAATAATAATAAACCTCTAAAAGAAAACAATTATGACAGGTGTTATAATAAAAACCGAGTGGTGTCCGCTGATTAAATGCAGTCTTTCTGCATTGTGAAAAGAAAAACACATATTCACAAAGTTTGTGATGAATGACAGGTTGTTTCTTCATGCAAAATAGATTTAGGGTTTAAAATTCAATTAAGCTGCTTTATTTTAGGGGTTTAGTGAAGGCGGGTAATTTTTTTACCCTTAGGACAAGGAGAGTATACAGCATGTTAAGATTAGACTAGGGTTAAACAGCTTGGTCCTGGCACAGGCTCTATCACAGCAAACTGACATCTCTAGACTGGTGTAAATCAATGCAACATAGCCACACCAGAGGATCCAGAACCAGGTGCAAATGAGGACAAGTGTGCATTGGTTGAATATTGAGGAAGCTTACACTTGGAGGAGTGTTTTTGGTGAGGAGGGGAGAGGTTCAGATAGCGATGTCACGTTTCCATCCAGTCCTACACTGTCTCTTGAGAGACAAGTTGGTGTATATAAAGAAGATAGCTTGTGTTAAAGTAGTGCTGTCAGATCTCAGACAGCTCTGTTTTTCAATATATGTGACAGAGTACAGCACAGTGCTTCTTATTCAGTGTAGTCTATACAGACATCAGCACCGCATTCAGCAGGTATTCTTCTGGGGTTTAAACCAGCCTGCTCCTCACAGGTGGAATACAAAGGAAAAAGAGGAAGGAAAGAGACTCCAAACCTTCAGAGCCATTTCCCTTTGATGTGACACTGTGCCAAGCAGTGTACAGATGTAGGATCTTAATTTGATCACTTTTTTTGTTGCTGAGAATTTGTAAACTTGTAGTGTGTTTCAGTTTTAAAAATGTTTCTAAATTTCATATTTCCACTTTAAAATGTCAGACTTGATTTGCCCTAATGAACAACGTATCAACCCCTACAAAAATGTCCATATAATCCACATAACAATTCACATAACTGTTGCTGCAGGATTATTTTCCTTCTCTAGCTAACTGGTTCAAATTAAGATCCTACATCTGTACCTGAGAAGTGAACAAATCCCCATCCACCAGCCATAGTCCAAAGCACGACAGATGAAGCAGAATCCTGGCTGATTGATCTGCATTTCCTTTATACAGGGATTCCTATATAGCACAGTACAATATATTCTAGGAAGGCAGAAGTATAATACTTACAGTATGACCTAGGAATAACATAATCATTATGTTTTGGTCAGAAATGTATTGTAATGCCAATAACCATTGAGTAATTTGATCAACAACATAAAGAATACTCATACCATACTGCATGCTAATATTTTTGGTGCAGCAAATCACAGCACCATCATACTATTATGGAATGAAGAAGCAACCTTTCCTCCTTGGTTTGAATTATGATTCATAACTATAGAATTGAGATAAAACTAGAAAATGAGGGTTGGCATTTTGAGTACACAGTTCAGTGAGTTTCTTCTCTCCCTGCCTGCAGGTATTATCGCTGATGGGCAAAAAGTGTTCCCGGGTCCCCTTAACCTGGTCTAAGGGGGGAAGAGCATTCCATCTCTGGAAACGGCTTTGTTCATCTCCCTGTCTTCGCCTGGAGCGACAATAAAGCAGCAAACAGTGCTGAGGTGCAGAAAGAGGCCCTTTTCTTATCAGTGGGGAGGCTTGACAAAAGAAACCCTCAGGCCAAACATATATATATATACACACAGTTGAAGTCGGAAGTTTACATAAACCTTAACCAAATACATTTAAACTCAGTTTTTCACATTTCCTGACATTTATTCCTAGTAAAAATTCCCTGTCTGAGGTCAGTTAGGATCACCACTTTCTTTTAAGAATGTGAAATGTCAGAATAATAGTAGAGAGTAATTTATTTCAGCTTTTATTTCTTTCATCACATTCCCAGTGGGTCAGACATTTACATACACTCAACTAGTATTTGGTAGCATTGCCTTTAAATTGTTTAACTTGGGTCAAACTTTTCGGGTAGCCTTCCACAAGCTTCCCACAATAAGTTGGGTGAATTTTGGCCCATTCTTCGTGACAGAGCTGGTGTAACTGAGTCAGATTTGTAGGCCTCCTTGCTCGCACACGCTTTTTCAGCTCTGCCCACACATTTTCTATAGGATTGAGGTCAGGGCTTTGTGATGGTCACTCTAATACCTTGACATTGTTGTCCTTAAGCCATTTTGCCACCACTTTTGAAGTATGCTTGGGGTCATTGTCCATTTGGAAGACCCATTTGCGACCAAGCTTTAACTTCCTGACTGATGTCTTGAGATGTTGCTTCAATATATCCACATAATTTTCCTACCTCATGATGCCATCTATTTTGTGAAGTGCACCAGTCCCTCCTGCAGCAAAACACCCACACAACATGATGCTGCCACCCCCGTGCTTCATGGTTGGGATGGTGTTCTTCGGCTTGCGAGCGTCCCCCTTTTTCCTCCAAACATAATGATGGTCATTATGGCCAAACAGTTCTATTTTTGTTTCATCAGACCAGAGAACATTTCTCCAAAAAAGTACGATCTTTGTCGCCACGTGCAGTTGCAAACCGTAGTCTGGCTTTTTTATTCCGGTTTTGGAGCAGTGGCTTCCTCCTTGCTGAGCGGCCTTTCAGGTTATGTCAATATAGGATTCGTTTTACTGTGGATATAGATACTTTTGTACCTGTTTCCTCCAGCATATTCACAAGGTCCTTTGCTGTTGTTCTGGGATTGATTTGCACTTTTCGCACCAAAGTACTTTCATCTCTAGGAGACATAACGCATCTCCTTCCTGAGCGGTATAACAGCTCCGTGGTCCCATGGTGTTTATACTTGTGTACTATTGCTTGTAGAGATGAACGTGGTACCTTCAGGCGTTTGGAAATTGTTCCAAAGGATGAACCAGACTTGTGGAGGTCTACAATTTATTTTCTGAGGTCTTGGCTGATTTCTTTTGATTTTCCCATGATGTCAAATCACTGAGTTTGAAGGTAGGCCTTGAAATACATCCACACCACAGGTACACCTCCAATTGACTCAAATGATGTCAATTAGCCTATCAGAAGATTCTAAAGCCATGACATCATTTTCTGGAATTTTCCAAGCTGTTTAAAGGCACAGTCAACTGAGTATATGTAAACTTCTGACCCACTGGAATTGTGATACAGAGAATTATAAGTGAAATAATCTGTCTGTAAACAATTGTTGGAAAAATTACTTGTGTCATGCACAAAGTAGATGTCCTAACCGACTCGCCAAAACTATAGTTTGTTAACAAGAAATTTGTGGAGTGGTTGAAAAACAAGTTTTAATGACTCCAACCTAAGTGTATGTAAACTTCTGACTTCAACTGTATATGTCTCTCTCTCTCTCTCTCTCTCTCTCTCGGCCCTGATCTGTGCTATCCCAAGTGCCCCTCCTTTTCCACCTGAGATAAATGTTTATTGGAATTTAATTAAGTTAGGTCTTTTTCCCCTCTGTGCACAGCCAGGGGCAACAGTAGAATGGAGAATAAACCCTGACTTACTTGAACCTTGGTGTTGGTCTTGATTTAATACAAGTTAAGGCATGATTTTTGTCTCCCTGTCTCTGTCTGTCTCTGTCTGTTCTTCCCTCTTTTAGAAGGCATCTGGATGACTCTTCCTGCCCTCTTAAGTGTCAAGAGTTGGATGAGTGCACACATGAAAAAGAGGATTACGTTTTCTGTATTACCTTATTGGATCCTCATGTTTCTGACATAGTGCTATGCCTTCTCCGCTGCTATCCTCTCTCGCAGTGGAGTCTATGAGAGCTGTGAGTTACAGACGTCTGTCAGTTTGACATTCTGAGCTTCTTGTTTTAATGGAGCTGATTCTCCATTGACTTTATTCAGGTCTTTGGGGGAACAAAGGTGATCTCAATAGGTTTCCTCTAACCATAAAGGACCATGAAACTATCGGTAGAGTTGAAAATGGGATGGAAACCCATTGAACATTCAATTTTTATTTGGTACATGGAAAACTTAAACAAAAAAGTACATTTTGTGTGCACTACGTCATCACGCACTGATTTTTGTCTGCACTAAGTCAGTTTGGTGGAGACACTGGTGGGAAAATGTGCATATTTTCTTCATGCACATTTTTGAATATTCGCATTAACATCTGTCGCCAATTGGATGGAAGACTAGCTATTGTTAATGTAAAGTGAATGATTTATCTTTAGACTAGTCAGATATCCAATGACTGGATCTCTTGAAGATGTCAGCCAGTATGGGCCCTGACAGGAGGAGGGAATTAAAGAAATGTTTCCTGTTAGAAACTGGGATTGGAGTCAGAGTCAATGTCAAAAATCTGTATGGCATGCCGTGGGATTGGCGGTTCATTACAACGATGAAAGCAGAGAACAAGCTGGTTTTCTCCCTGACAACATGTTGTATTAATAGTAGATGACTGATACAAAAGGGGAGTCAAGGTTACTGTGCTGCTGTCTACACTGACCATGATGTTCATTGAGCTGTTAGGGAGATGGAGACAATTAGATTTTCTAAACAATATTTACTTTTTGATTAACCTCTCTTCGTATAGCAGGAGTATTACCCTGATATTGATATCCCATTCAGAGCATAAAATGACCTATCTGGTATGGTAATTAGATTAAATACTAAATTGAATCCCATTATTTAAGTGTAGGCTTACCCTATGCAACTAACTAGCAAGTGGCCTGTTAGGTTGAAGATAATTAGGTTAAATAAAGAAGCAGCTAAAAGCTCCATCAAGCACATTTGGTATTTATTGCTTTAGACATTGTGAACATCCTACATCAACTGGGATAAGCAGCATCCCACTGGGCAAAAACTGGCTGAATCATCGATCTTACTACGTCAACTACCAACGGGACATTCAAAACTGTGATATCTTATGCTTCACGGATACGCTGTACCGGCAGGATAGAACAGCGATGTCTGGTAAGACAAGGGTGGCGGACTATGTATTTTTGTAAATAACAGCTGGTGCACAATATCTAAGGAAGTCTTGAGCTACCTCGCCTGAGGTAGAGTATCTCATGATAAACTGTAGACCACACTACTTACCTAGAGAGTTTATCTGTATTTTTTGTAGCTGTTTACATACCACCACAGTCAGAGGCTGGCACTAAGACAGCATTGAATGAGCTGTATTCTGCCATAAGCAAACAAGAAAACGCTCACCCAGTGGTGGCACTCCTAGTGGCCGGAGACTTTAATGCAGGGAAACTTAAATCCATTTTACCAAATTTCTATCAGCATGTTAAATGTGCAACCAGAGGAAAAAAACTCTGGACCACCTTTACTCCACACACAGAGACGCATACAAAGCTCTCCCTCGCCCTCCATTTGGCAAATCTGACCATAACTCTATCCTCCTGATTCCTGCTTACAAGCAAAAATTCAAGCAGGAAACACCAGTGACTAGATAAATAAACAAGTGGTCAGATGAAGCAGATGCTAACCTACAGGACTGTTTTGCAGACTGGAATATGTCACGGGATTCCTCCAGGACTACACCACATCAGTCATTGGCTTCATCAATAAGTGCATCGATGACGTTGTTCCCACAGTGACCGTATGTACATACCTCAACCAGAAGCCATGGATTACAGGCAGTATCCGCACTGAGCTAAAGGCTAGAGCTGCCGCATTCAAGGAGCAGGACTCTAACCCGGAAGCTCATAAGAAATCCCGCTATGCCCTCCAACGAACCATCAAAGAGGCAAAGAATCAATACAGGACTAAGATCGAATTGTACTATACCGGCTCTGACGCTCGTCGGATGTGGCAGGGCTTGCAAACCATTACAGACTACAAAGGGAAGCACAGCCAAGAGCTGCCCAGTGACACAAGCCTCCCAGACGAGCTAAACTACTTCTATGCTCGCTTCGAGGCAAATAACACTGAAACATGCATGAGAACACCAGCTGTTGTGGAAGACTGTGATCACGCACACCGCAGCCAATGTAAGTAAGACCTTTAAACAGGTCAACGTTCACAAGGCCGCAGGGCCAGATGGATTACCAGGATGTGTACTACGAGCATGCGCTGACCAACTGGCAAGTGTCTTCACTGACATTTTCAACCTCTCCCTGTTTGAGTCTGTAATACCAACATGTTTTAAGCAGACCACCATAGTGCCTGTGCCCAAGAACACTAAGGTAACCTGCCTAAATTACTACCGACCCATAGCACTCACGTCTGTAGCCATGAAGTGCTTCGAAAGACTGGTCATGGCTCACATCAACACCATTATCCCAGAAACCCTAGACCCCTCCAATTTGCATACCGCCCCAACAGATCCACAAATGATGCAATCTCTATTGCACTCCACACTGCCCTTCCCCACCTGGACAAAAGGAACACTTGCGTGAGAATGCTATTCTTTGACTACAGCTCAGCGTTCAACACCACAGTGCTCTCAAATAAGCTCAATAAGCTAAGGACCCTGGGACTAAACACCTCCCTCTGCAACTGGATCCTGGACTTCCTGAAGGGCCACCCCCAAGTGGTAAGGGCAGGTAACAACACATCGGCCACGCTGATCCTCAACACTGGGGTCCCTCAGGGGTGCATGTTCAGTCCCTCCTGTACTCCCTGTTCACTCATGACTGCAGGGCCAGACACAACTCCAACACCATCATTAAGTTTGCCATTGACACAACAGTGGTATGCCTGATCACCGACAACAACGAGACAGCCTATAGGGAGGAGGTCAGAGACCTGGCCGTGTGGTGCCAGGACAACAACCTCTCCCTCAACGTGATCAAGACAAAGGAGATGATTGTGGACTACAGGAAAAAGAGGACCTAGCATGCCCCCATTCTCATCGACGGGGCTGCAGTGGAGCAGGTTGAGAGCTTCAAGTTCCTTGGGGTCCACATCACCAACAAACTAACATGGTCCAAGCACACCAAGACAGTCGTGAAGAGGGCACGACAAAACCTATTCCCCCTCAGGAGACTGAAAAGATTTGGCATGGGTCTTCAGATCCTCAAAAGGTTCTACAGCTGTACCATCGAGAGCATCCTGACTGGTTGCATCACTGCCTGGTATGGCAACTGCTAGGCCTCCGACCGCAAGGCACTACAGAGGATAATGCGAACATTCCAGTACATCACTGGGGCCAAGCTTCCTGCCATCCAGGACCTCTATACCAGGCGGTGTCAGTGGAAGGCCCTAAAAATTGTCAAAGACTTCAGCCACACTAGTCATAGACTGTTCTCTCTGCTACTACATGGCAAGCGGTACCGGAGCGCCAAGTCTAGGTTCAAGAGGCTTCTAAACAGCTTCTACCCCCAAGCCATAAGACTCCTGAACACCTCATCAAATGGCTACCCAGACTATTTGCATTGCCCCCCGCTTTTACACCGCTGCTACTCTCTGTTGTCATCTATGCATAGTCACTTTAATAACTCAACCTACTGCACATGTACATATTACCTCAACTAACCGGTGCCCCCACACATTGACTCTGTACCGGTACCCCCCTGTATATAGTCTCGCTATTGTTATTTTATTGCTGCTCTTTAATTACTTGTAACTTTTATTTCTTATCCATATCTTTTTAAACTACATTGTTGGTTAGGGGCTTGTAAGTAAGCATTTCACTGTAAGGTCTACCTGTTGTATTCGGCGCATGTGACTGATACAATTTGATTTGATTATTTCAACTTAATTTGTCAATGAGGTGTGATGTGGAATCTATGTGGAAAATACGTTGGATTAAAAAAAAATCTACGTAAACTATTTTGAGGGTGAAATTTCAACCACAGGATTATGTTATCATGGTAACCAAATTTAAACAAACATACCATGTATAAAATATGTTGAGTTTGTACCTGGGCAAGTAGGCTGGGCAGCACCTCCTGCTGGAGGATGAATGTATCTACAGCTACCCTTTGGTCTACCATCCAAGGTTATACCCAAGCCCAGCTATGATATGTTTCACAGACTATTACCAATGTGCTATTGTGAGAATGATTGTTGAGAGATCTCTACTTAAAAACTAACTAGATTTACTGTTGCTATTGAAGTTATTCCACAGGGAAGGTTTAACAGAGAAAATGAAGTGTGACCATACTTAATCAATCATCAAGGATGTTATTTATGCCTATATAGATTTGCAAATCCATCAACAACAATTATTTGAATCAAACCAAGAATTAAACTAAAAACAGACAATACAATAGGCCTAGGGTTTCAAGCTCTGGTTGATTTGAAATGTAATGATAGTGATATTGAATTGTGTTTTGTTGTCAATGCAACCAAATATCAACATTTGAAGGAGATGTATCTTCTGCTTGGATAGTTCCATCTCTGCCACTGGCTTTAATTCCAGCTAGTCTACAAATAAAACATGTATATTTTCAACCATAAATCAGCGTTAAAGAATATGACTAAATCAAATTAATCTTGACATAAAATACATTTAAAGTTTAATTTAGTCCTATTCTATAACTTTTATTGTTGGTTGAGATGGAGACGTTCATCCAACATAATGATTATTTTGTAGACAAACTGGAATTAAATAACTTTACAAATACAATGAATAGCATATTAACTAGTTGACAAGTTAAAACCTTGGGGGTCTAAGCTGACATATGGAATTGTTTTAAGATGGTCATACCATGGATCATTTTAGCTATTTAATTTAGAATTTTAAGACCCATTTAGGTTAAAAAAATATATGAATTTGGCCTTCACTACTACAGCCCATAGAAACACATTGAATAAATGGCAAAAATGACAGTCAGAAAGTAAATCATAAAGAATAAGGTTTTGAAGTGTCTGTCCTACGTGTATATCTAGATGATATAAGAAAGCTCAGGAAATATATATATTTTTACGCATATTTAACCCCTTTTTTTGTGGTAGGCTCGGAACTACCTCCATACTTCCATTAATGTTTTTAACTGCTACCGGATTCCTTCAGATGAGTCCTGTGACACTTGTGGAGGTCATAGAGCAAAACCGAGAACACCATCCTGTTAATGGGATTCTCCCTTTTCCACAGTGGTGGTTACATTAGTTTGTAGCCCAAATCGTTCAGACGCTACAAACAGAAGTTGGCACATCGGCGGTATCGACTTTGTAGAGAAAAACGAAGACTACCATCGTGAGAGTCTCATCTTTCCATATTAGTTTTTAGGCCAAACCGTTCGGACGCTACAGATGTTTTCGCGAGAAGACCAATTTTTTGAATGTTTCATGGTCTGACAAACACCACTGTAGCTTGGCCACCTTCCATCGTAGAAGGCCGCCATAGGCAGATGTGATGGATTAAGACGCAGGTATCTCTACCTTAAATTTACAGATTTTGATGGGGATTTTTTTATTATGTTACTTAGATGGACGCACCGGTGCATCAATAAACTCTAGGGGGTTACAAATGATATGTTGGATTCATGTCTCCAACTCAACCAAAAATAAAAAAGAAACAAGAATGGGATTAAGCCAGTGGCTCAGATGGAACTATCCAAGCAGTAGGTAAATCTACTGTAAATGTTGATATTTGGGTGAATTGTCAACCAAATACAATTCAATATTACTTTCGTATTACAGTAAATAGCCTTAGCCTAAAGTTATCTTAGAAACTAATGTAACATTCAACCTTAAAATTAGTAACACATCCATGGCCACATTTTGAATTTACTGTAACTATACATTTCTTATGTAATCATATAAAGCGTGCATGTTCAAGATAGCATGCATAGGTCATTACAGGTCTGTGGAGATCTTCACAATTGCTGTAATAATCTGTGCAGAATCTCAACCGGCATTGATCACTTGCACCATGTACTTTTAATGTAATCTCAACTGCAATCCAGGGCCTGGTTTCCCGATAGCGATGGAATTTAGGCTTACGAGTGTTTTAACTATACATATTTCTTACAATGGCTGAAGATGTACACTGAACAAAAATATGGGGTTGAGGTCAGGGCTCTGTGCAGGCCAGTCAAGTTCTGCCACAAAGATCTCGACAAACCATTTCTGTATAGACCACGCTTTGTGCGGGGGCATTGTCACGCTGAAACAGGAAAGGGCCTTCCCTGAACTTTTGCCACAAAGTTGGAAGCACAGAATCATCTAGAAAATCATTGTAACCTGTTGAGTTTAGATTTCCCTTCACTGGAACTAAGGAGCCTAGCCCGAACCATTAACAGCCCCAGACCATTATTTCTCCTCCACCAAACTTTACATTTGGCACTATGCATTGGGGCAGGTAGGGTTCCCAGATTTGTTTGTCGGACTGCCAGATGGTGAAGCGTGATTCATCACTCCAGAGAACCTGTTTCCACTGCTCCAGAGTCCAATGGCAGCAAGCTTTACACCACTCCAGCCCACGCTTGGCGTTGCGCATGGTGATCTTAGGCTTGTGTGCGGCTGCTCGGTCATAGAAACCCAGTTCATGAAGCTCCTGACGCACAGTTCTTGTGCTGATGTTGCTTCCAGAGGCAGTTTGGAACTTGTTAGTGAGTGTTGCATCCGAGGAGAGACGATTTTTTACAAGCTAAATGCTTCAGCAGTCCCATTCTGTGTGCTTGTGTGTCCTACCACTTCCCAGCTGAGCCGTTGTTGCTCCTAGACTTTTCCATTTCACAATAACAGCACTTACAGCTGACCGGGGCAGCTCTAGCAGGGCAGACATTTTATGAACTGACTTGTTGGAAAGGTGGCATCCTATGACGGTGCCACGTTGAAAGTCACTGAGCTCTTCAGTAATGTTACGTGGAGTGGAACAGGGAAACCCAAGAGCAGACTCAGATGAGGAGACTGGGATGAAGTAACCAAGGTATTTATTGAAACACAAGGAAGATGGAGTGCAGGTCAGGGGAAGCTTGGGCGGGTTGCAGGAAACCATGTGCGGAGGCTGGAGCGAGAGGGCTTGGGACATGGTAAGCAGGTCCGGAGGGAAATCCAAGGGAGCAGTAGAGTGAGGAATCCAGGACAGAGTAGCAGGATGAGGAGACAGGGATCAGAGTCAGAGCAGGCAGAACTGTAGCGGAGAGGAAAACTATGTCAGGCAAGTAAACCATGCACAACATGATCTAAATAGTAACAAACGGCTAGAAACGTACACTGACTGAGCAGAGATTACGATCTGGCAGTGTGGAAGTGGCAGGACTGAGTATTTGTAGAGGTCTTGATTATGGAACAGGTTGCAGCTGGTGGGGATCTGCTCTGACTCCAGCACACCTGTCTCCGCCCACACAATCACACACACACAGCGAGGGAGAGGGAGAGAGCACTGGGGCAGTGGTGGCAGGTCAAGGAGACACAGGATGAGCAGTAGAGGGTGTGGCAGGAGCAGATGTAACAGGTAAGGCCATTCTACTGCCAATGTTAGTGTATGGAGATTGCATGGCTGTGTACTCGATTTTATACACCTGTCAGCAACATGTGTGGCTGAAATAGCCGAATCCACTAATTTGAAGGGTTGTCCACATACTTTTGTATGCAACTCTACTTGCTCTCTAGCCTAACTTCCTTTCATGGGCAACGATACGCCAGGCCTGCTTGTTAACACTAGCAATCTACGTTTAGCTACATATTGAACTTCCATCCTCTCAGGCCAGGGGCACAAGGGTTCAATTTAAGGTTAGATCAGAATCGTCGTTCTAATCATTGGCCAGTATGGAGAATTAAGTAAAACCACAAGTCCAAATCCATATCTCCATCGATGGCTAATTTAGGAAAGGGATGATTTTAGCTAGCTAGCCACCAGAGGAAAACAACACAACCATACGTTTTTTTCTGTCAATAATGAAGTTTGGCTTCAATAATGAAGTTTGGATTGGGCAAATCCAAACTGGCTTCCCTTGACATGTTTTTTTGTGCGCCAGCACCATACACAGCTCACTCAGTTTAGCTCAACGCTGATTGGTTATTATTTTATTTGTTTTTTATCAAGGGATGCCAAATGCTCGCTGGCTTCCCTTGCATTCAATGCTACTGGCGGCAACAATGTCATACCCTTTCTGACCAGACAGCATCAGATAGATACCCTACACATACTGAGACAGAGAGGTGCTGTTTTGAATCACAGATAGATGGAAGATAAATGGTTTTGTATGTTTTTATTGTTGTTGTAAATGTTTGGGGGAAGCCTGGCTTTCCTTGGCATCCATGAATACACGTCACTGTGTCTATGTAGCCTACAGTAAGTAGGCTGTTTATATTTTAATGCAGTCATCTCGGTTTTCATTTTAAGCTGATTTTTATTCTTCGCTTGTTTGTAACAACTGCAAAGACATCGGCAACTTTATACTTGTGGTCAACTTCGTTGTGAAGTTATCAGTGGTCACAGAGCTTCAGATAAACATCTTGGTTACATGTTGAGCGGAGATCTTCTGTGTACAAAGTGACAAGGTAGGGAAAAAATGCATCTAACGACAGACTTAGCTGTTCTATGAGTGGTCTGAGGCAGTTGGTAAATAAATAGCGTTTTCAATTGCAACTTTGGTAACAATGGTATTGGGACGATGCTCCTACAAAGGTTCTAACTACGAACTTAGCCTTAAGATGCTTTTGGGAAACTGGGCCCAGGTCATTTGGTTCTGCTATTAGATAAATAAACAAAATATCTGACACTGTATTCCCATTTGAACTTTGCTGTACTTTAAGATGGTTGAAAGCATAGTGATAACATATTGGAAATTCAACTAACTTCTGTCTGTCTTTTTTTAGTGGGTGAAAATAGTTTGTAATCTCATTTATCAACGTCTCAACCAAATATGGCCCAATTAAATATCCACGTTGAAATGACGTAGTGTGCTCAGTGGGATGTTACACTGAAACATATTGTCTTCATTGAGCCACTGCAGACAGAGTGCTGTCTGTCCAGTTGCGTGTGGCCATATTGATCACTGTGTACATGATGAATTAGCCCATAGAGGTGATGGAGGCGATAGAGCCCCTGAGAATGAAGGCCTCGCTCTGACTGTCAGCATGAGTCATCATGCCACTGGCAGCACATCACTGTGTTGGCTGTCTATCAGTGTCATTAGCCTGTATTAGTAAGTTCCCCTAATAAGCAATCAACCCCAGAATGAATTACAGTAGGTCAATGTGTTGACTCTTCATTTCATCTCATCATTTCTACTTATTTTCCCACTTTAATGGAAGTACGTCACAACCATTAACTGTGATGGTCTTTCTATAGCCTAATTGTTATTGGTGAAATTATATATTTGGTGTTGACTATTTGTTGACAGGAGATGTAATTTTCATCATATGCCCTCACCAGCTAGGTTAGTCATCATTACGATGCCATTAGAACATCAGAGGTATTCTTCTTCCAATCTGTCTGTCAGTTGAATTAGCTTCAGCCTGTCCCAGGGTGTTTATACCATATGCAAATGTCTGACTGCCACTTCTGTTGTCATTTCACCTAGAAGATCATAGTTCCTTGTCACGCTCTGTTACTCTCAACTCTCCCACCGAGGAAATGTAATTGTCTGAGATATCAAGTCAGGGGGTGTAATTTGACTTTAAAAGTATAGAATCACCAGGAAATGGAAAAACCCTGAGGATGGCACTTGAGAACCAGAGAGATGATTTGCCGGCCCATTTCAGAAGTGCTTTAGCAGTTTTGTCATTTCAATCAATTGGTTTTAGTGTAGGTCACAAAGAAAGTTAACTTGAATAGCTTTTGAGACAAGTGGAAATATGTAAGTGTTTGGCAAATTAATATTGAATGATGTCTCATACGATACCAGACTTTTATCTGAGAATTATTCACAGCGGAGGGGTGAAATGAACTACACTACAGTGAAACAACAAGCCTTGTCAAAAAGACCCAGCCTTTCTCAATATAAAATTCTACTCATAATAAGGCTGAGTCTGTTGAGGTTTGGTTCCCTCTTGTGTCACAGTGGTTAGTCACAGCTTTTGTTTCCCTATAGGACGGGATGCCCTGCAGCTCTCCAGTCTTGCTCCCCTCTTCTCCCAGATGTCTGGCAGAAGAGCTGTGGGGGAAAATGCTGGACGGAGGCCAGATAATGTGTATGTAGGCCACTCACCACTAAACTGTGTTTTATTCTATCCTGATCAGAGCTACAGTCTGTATGTAGGCCACTCACAACTAGACTGTGTTTTATTCCATTCTGATCAGAGCTACAGTCTGTATGTAGGCCACTCACCACTAAACTGTGTTTTATTCTATCCTGATCAGAGCTACAGTCTGTATGTAGGCCACTCACCACTAAACTGTGTTTTATTCCATTCTGATCAGAGCTACAGTCTGTATGTAGGCCACTCACCACTAAACTGTGTTTTATTCCATTCTGATCAGAGCTACAGTCTGTATGTAGGCCACTCACCACTAAACTGTGTTTTATTCCATTCTGATCAGAGCTACAGTCTGTATGTAGGCCACTCACCACTAAACTGTGTTTTATTCCATTCTGATCAGAGCTACAGTCTGTATGTAGGCCACTCACAACTAAACTGTGTTTTATTCCATTCTGATCAGAGCTACAGTCTGTATGTAGGCCACTCACAACTAGACTGTGTTTTATTCCATTCTGATCAGAGCTACAGTCTGTATGTAGGCCACTCACCACTAAACTGTGTTTTATTCCATTCTGATCAGAGCTACAGTCTGTATGTAGGCCACTCACCACTAAACTGTGTTTTATTCCATTCTGATCAGAGCTACAGTCTGTATGTAGGCCACTCACCACTAAACTGTGTTTTATTCCATTCTGATCAGAGCTACAGTCTGTATGTAGGCCACTCACCACTAAACTGTGTTTTATTCCATTCTGATCAGAGCTACAAAGTCTCAGTGAAAGAGGGCTATTGATTTTTCATCTTTGTTAATGACAGCGAAACAAAGGAGTTTCCTGATACATGATCGGGGACTGTGAAACAACCCAAACATAGGGGTATCTTTTCTAGTTAACACAGTCACAGCTCAATATAAAGTAATCACTTTTAAGAGTTCTATTGCCCTCCCAGAGGGGTTTTTCCTCTGTGAACTCGCATGAAAAGCAGACTGAGATAAAACTACAGAGAAGTGAGCGACAGCAGCAGATAGAACAAAGAGAGTTAGCTAGGGCTCTATTGTTTCTACTATATGGTTTGTGCTGAGCGCTGTGACTGAGCACACCAGGTCCTGAAGGTTGTGCAGTACTAACATGTTATGCATGGACAGACAGACAGACAGACAGACAGACAGACAGACAGACAGACAGACAGACAGACAGACAGACAGACAGACAGACAGACAGACAGACAGACAGACAGACAGACAGACAGACAGACAGACAGACAGACAGAGTATCTCGTCCTGACATATCTTGCTACAAATATCAGTTTGCTCTTCAATGAGTTTCCTTCCTATCCAAACAAATAATGTGAAGGTCATCAAAAAGAAAGGAGGACCAAGGCACTGCTCATGTAATTAATTAAAATGCCTTTATTTGTAAGGCATGTTCAATGAAAACAAAGATTAAAAACTCTGACGCGTTTCGGCTGCATGGCCTTCGTCAGGGAGTACAAAAATATGATAATGCAATGTCCTCTTTTGAACAGCTTTTTCCAATAAACCCTGATTTGAAGAGGCTGTGGTTACAGAATTCATGGGACAACACCTAGTAAGCAATACCATATACATTAAGAAGTGAAGTACTGTAGATATGTTATCAAAATGCAAATCAAAGCTAGACACATCAGAACCTCTAGAAAAGTAGTTCTAACCTTGAATATGACTGGGCGAAGTGGTAAGAATAGGAGAGACATCTATTTTATAGTACACTAGATCACAGCAAACATGGACCACCGCCGTCTAAACATAGCCGAGGACAATAGAGCAATATGTCCACTAGATGACAGCAAAGGGACCTCCTGCGACCCTACAGGAAAGGTGAGAAATCCATATCTTAATTTAAATCAGGGTACTTAATGGCCTGTAGTTGTAAATCCAAAGACTTTCCCTTTGGTTTAGCTGTTTAAGACGGTCCCATTTTCTAATTGAGGCCGGAACATGATCAATACCCGTAGCTTGTAGGGAGGCAGGGTTGCCATGGTGTAAGGACTTGTAGTGCCTTGCCATGGGGTAATCTTCATTGCCTACCCGTATGGCGCACTTGTGTTCCACTAAGCGGTTTTGAAGGTGTCTCTTTGTCCGTCCAATGTAGAACACCTTGTAATGGACATTCAAATCTGTAGATGACATGAGTAGTATTGCAGTTAATGAAATGCTTGACTTGATACTCCTTTTTAGAAGCTGTGTCAACAAAATACTTTTTCTGTGCAATATTTCTGCGATGGTTGCACTGGTTGCATTTAAAAGAGCTGCTGGGTTTGTGGTCTAGCCAAGTCTTTTCAGAGTTACCAGGAAGATAGCTGTGGACTAATTTGTCATTTAGCATAGGACATCTCTTAATAAAGCTTATGACTGGGAAGACTTCGCATAGTAGCGTATCACTTTGGATGATTCCCCAATTATTTTTTATGTTTCTTTTAATGTTCTGTGCTTCAGTGCTATATTTTGTACCAAAGTACACTCTCTGGTGCATCACGAGGCGCTCCCCTTTGTTCTCTCTATCAAGTCGTCCGGCCATTAAACCTGGATCTTTCAGGGCCTGAGCGCTGTAACCCTGGTTCAAGAAGCGATTCTCCAATTCAGCTGTAGCCTGTTTCCTGATTCTGCGGACACTTTGGAATTGGCCATATGGAATGTTCTCTTTTAGCCTTTTGGGGTGGTAGCTGTCTCCCCTCAGAATGTTATTCCCATCGGTAGGCTTCCATAAGATTGATGTGTGCAAACAAACTGTCATTTTTACTGATGTCAAGGTCAAGAAAATGAATATTATCCTTCTGTCTACCAAAACCTACTATTGTGTACCTTAGCAGCTTCTGTCTACCAAAACCTACTATTGTGTACCTTAGAACCTTCTGTCTACCAAAACCTACTATTGTGTACCTTAGCAGCTTCTGTCTACCAAAACCTACTATTGTGTACCTTAGCAGCTTCTGTCTATCAAAACCTACTATTGTGTACCTTAGCAGCTTCTGTCTATCAAAACCTACTATTGTGTACCTTAGCAGCTTCTGTCTATCAAAACCTATTATTGTGTACCTTAGCAGCTTCTGTCTACCAAAACCTACTATTGTGTACCTTAGCAGCTTCTGTCTATCAAAACCTACTATTGTGTACCTTAGCAGCTTCTGTCTATCAAAACCTATTATTGTGTACCTTAGCAGCTTCTGTCTATCAAAACCTACTATTGTGTACCTTAGCAGCTTCTGTCTACCAAAACCTACTATTGTGTACCTTAGCAGCTTCTGTCTACCAAAACCTACTATTGTGTACCTTAGCAGCTTCTGTCTATCAAAACCTACTATTGTGTACCTTAGCAGCTTCTGTCTATCAAAACCTACTATTGTGTACCTTAGCAGCTTCTGTCTATCAAAACCTACTATTGTGTACCTTAGCAGCGCTTCCCTTCCTCATTTTTTCTACAATATAATGTGAAGGGTTGAACTTGTCATCTTAAATGAATGCGAGCTGGCTGTCAATGCCTTTGAAGCCAGAGATTGAGTAGAATGCCATTCTCCACACCATGACCGTACCGGGCCTGCCAGAGAGCCCTGTCGTGTCAGTCTGATTCAGGGCTCATAGGGCTGCATGAAAATGGTTGCCATAGCAGCAGGGATGTAGATGGCTCTCTGTCATAGTAGGGATGCCCCTGGGTGACCTCAAGAATGGCCACCTCCTCTCTGTCTTTCTGTCTCTTCTCTGTGATTTATTGCCTTAACCCAATGACATACTCCTCTCTCTCTCCTCTCTGACTAGTCCTGCAGGTGCAGGAGCACAAGTGGTCAGGCTGGTCACAGACATGTTGATTTTCATGGGTGTCTGAATGACATCTAGGGATTGTGACAATTGGTTTCATCTATCTGTCCTCCAGTTTCCAGGTCTTATATCATTAGTTATCGTATTTTATATACATTTTCACTAGGTTACAAAAAGCCAGAGGGAGGATAGAGGATACATTGTGGAAAGGTGAGATCGTTCAACTTTGTGAGTAACTTCTGCCCATAGTTACCTAGCTATATATTAGAATAGTAGAGTAGATTCTTAGCAATTGGATTCATAGAATGGGCCAAAGCAGGCTAGTCTGACAGGCGCAAACTCTCACTGATGCAAACGCGTCAGGTCCTAGTCCTACCAGTCACACTGCAGCTGTCGATAAGAGACTTGGTTTGAATGCCCCCCCATTCAGACCATTGAGTGCTGCTGTTCATGAACTCAGAAAAAAATGTCCTCTCACTGTCAACTGCGTTTATTACAATGAAGATCTGTGAAGTTATTTGGATTTTTACGAATTATCTTTGAAAGACAGGGTCCTGAAAAAGGACGTTTCTTTTTTTGCTGAGTTTGTCTGCTCAGCTGCTGACGGCAATGGGAACTGGCCATGGTGCTGAAAGTAAAAAAGTAGGCCACAGCGTCAACGGATGTGAAAAAAGCTGGTATGTAAAGTTAGTGTAAATTATACTGTCCAAAGACTAAACATGTATTTTTTTATTGAATAGCTTGTGTGCTTTTTAAATGAAAGCCTTGTTCCTACAGTTATCTATGATGTTGGCTTTCTATTCTAGAGTCTAATTCACAGCTATTTTGATTTAGGCTTCTGTGCAGGGCTGACTGGGACATTTTTATAAAAACAGTAGTCATTTGTCCTGCAATACTGAAACTTTTGATTGTATGTATCACTCGTTAGATGGCGCTGCACTGAAAAGCAATTCTAGGCTATTTGCACAATCTGGAAATACACCGCCAGAAAGCGAATGGAACCGAGCGCTCACTGGTGAGCAATGGACTTTTACGCTCGATAACTCTGCTACCCTTTTCCCAACGTGAAACACGTTTACCATGTTAACAAGGAGAGGAGTGAACAATATTACTTGTGTTTTTCCAACAGAACGACTAGGACTCCGGAGTCACGGTTAATTTACGGACTAATTTAAACTCAGCGGAAGCAAACTATTGTATGCAGCTGGGCAAGCGGAGTGTATTCCTGCCGAACTTTACTAAACCAAGCACGTGCAGTATTGGTTATCCGATTCCGAAGTCGATGTATCGATATTTTTAAAGCTCTATTCATTCATAATTACTATGTTTATGTTTGCGCTTAGGACACTTTGTGAAATATACACAATGTTGGGGGTTCTTTGCGTTTTCTCCTTCTCCGGAAAATGAGTGCTGTGAACACAGACTATTCAACTATGGTGAGAAGATGTCTTCTGACGTTCAAACCATTCAGGTAAGCATTTACATGTAGGCTACTGTTCTCGTGGTCTCGATGTACATACAGTGTTCTCTCTCTGTGTAGCCTAAGTCTCAAATTGAGTTGGGAAAAAAACGAGTTAACCTAATGAAAATGGGAACGTCATGAGTAGGCTACAACAAGCTCACAGTGGTCAGGTTGCCTTGACAGGACGACACACCTGTGATTTCATAGAGGTGTGAAAATGGATCTGTCATGTCAGAAACATGTTATGACAACCTCATAAAAGCAAGGAGTAGGCTAATGGCATAGCGGATCAAGGTGCATTGCAGATAGTGCACAACAAGACTGAATATGAACTACATATTTCTACATTAGTTTGCCTGTATTTTCCCCTGTACATAGAATGACATGCATGTACCTATACAGTAGGCCTATGCACTTGACACTTCAGTCAATATGGATCACTGCATTGTTTGAGCTCTTGGGCATACTCTGATCACTATGGTAAACCTGAACTCTGCCAGCACTCTAAAAGCAGTTAGTCTTGTGTCTACTGTGAATGAATTCATTGGTGTGTAGAATGTGTTCAGTGGCATGCAAACACACAAAGGAACAGATCATCAGCTTACAGTAGGTGATATCAACTAGTTATGTGTATTTCTGCTCACACTGGTTTTAGCTTTCATGAGCACAAAACTCAGCTCTTCACCATTAGCCCAAATATTGGACAGTGATGAAGTGTGACATCGCTCTTAGGCAGTAAGAGTATAGTATTTCCTCTGAATTAAATGAAGCTCTCTTTTAAAGGGCTACCCTTACAGCATAGGATGAGAAGAAAGAAAGCAATATCATAACCCGTGTTAAATGAGCAGCAAGTGACGTGAGTTGTGGTGTGTAATATGTAAATCTAGCTCTCCATCCAGCAGCTCTCCTCTGGAGGAATGGACCAGAATGCTTTCAAATATTTCAACATTTGCATGAGCATTTCTCAGTGGAACACTTTTCTCACGCAAGGATGTCATCTACAGTTTGAAAGGCATCTGTTATGAGCATTCATTTCCACCCACCATTCTGAACATTTGAAAATGTCTACAGTGATTGTGGTTGCAGTCACAAATATGCAACTGTAATCCTTAATGTTATAATTTTTCAGTTGACTTTACATGCATTGTGTAGTACACAAGACCCATGTACTGAATGTAATATGCCATTTACCTTTGTCCACAACCAGATCCCCAGCATTGCCGTAGGTAGATTAGTTTTAGAATGATGATTGATTGATAATTCATCCATCTCTAGTCTCGACAATTGGATTCTCTGCACTCTGTTAAATGGCAAGAAATGCAGTGATAGGATCAAAACACTAAGTGAAACCTAAGTGGACTCAAAAAAACCAAAGTAAAAGCATTTGTTTTCATGATGCTGTCAGCTCCCGTTTGCCAAGCTATGTGAGGTGCACCTGACTACCCCCATGAAAAGAATTGCAACGCGTTAGACCAATGGCCATAGAATTCAAACTTGTCATCTTTAAGTTTCTTTGTTATTTTGCATCATCTTCTTGTGCCCCACTCCTTTTGTACTGTACAGCTCTTTTGCTTTCATTCTGACAGTTGACTCCCCCTTCTTCTCTTCTCCCCTGCCTTAACTCCCTCGTTTTTCTCTTATTGTTCCCCCTGAGTTCTAACCCTGAGTCTTGCTCTCTGTCTCCTGGCTGCCCTGGTCCCTGTCCCTGCAGGATCTTTGTGGTGGGGATCGGCTTCTTCAGCCTGTGCTTCCTAATGACCTCCCTGGGGGGGCAGTTCTCGGCCAAGCGACCCGGAGACACTCCCTTCACCATGCGGGCCGAAGGTAAGCTCCAGAATACAGACATTACAGCGTCTCTCTCTCGGTAAAGCCTGGCAGCCTCTGACTACATACGTTCTCTGCCCACAATAAACACGGATGAACACGCTCAGTGCAGCAGAAGCCCTTGATTGCAGGCAGCCGGCTGACAGACCTCATCAGTCTGCTGCTCACCAGGTGGGGGTTAGGGGGGCTGGGGAGATGGTGATGTGGGTCTTGTTATCCTCACCTCCCTGTAGTCTTGCTAAGATGTCACCCCCTCCAGGTCTTTAGTATTCACCCTGGTCAGTGTTCCGTGCTCTGGGAAAGCAGGCTCTTAAATTTCGGAGCACGTTATCTGTGTTTGTGCTATGTGCCCCTGCATTTATATCACAGTGCATAGATCATTTAGAAGAGTCAATGTTAGCTTGGGCACTGTTGCCTCTCAGCCTTATCACAGCCTGGCACTCTGACACTGTCTCATCCTCATAGGGCAATGTGGGCATTATCAGGTGACATAACCACCCAACAGAACAATAGAAAGTCAAGAGAACTCAGAATTATTCCTGTGCCTTGTTGTTTTACAGATGATTTGTTTTATGGTTTGTTCAGCAGTGATGCATGCTTGTAGACCTAAATGCTGCTGCAGTGCAGTGATAATACACAGTACAGTAGGAATCTCTAGTGACAGTTTTTTTTTGTCTGTGTGAAAGCCTGATCTAAAGCAGAATCCCTCTCTGTCCACCAAACTGTGGATAAAATCCATAAATGATGGATAATCTTCATATAATGTAATCCGCCGTGCTGCACGCCAACCCCAGCAGAGAGAGAGAGAGATAGGGAGAGGGACGTGGGCAGGCAGAGGAAGGCTGGAACGCTGCCTGATAAATTAACCACTCACAAGCTGCAGTCTAGGGAAGGCATTTGGCCCTCAGCTCATTAAACACTGTCTGCTACCCAACCAGGGAAAGCCTTGCTAAGTAAACTCTCTGTGTGTGTGTGTGTGTGTGTGTGTGTGTGTGTGTGTGTGTGTGTGTGTGTGTGTGTGTGTGTGTGTGTGTGTGTGTGTGTGTGTGTGTGTGTGTGTGTGTGATGAATGGGCAGGATGGAGGTCAGTGTTCATTGGAGCAGCATCAGGATAGTAGACACCAAGTCAGCTACTTCTGGCCCCAGGAGTGACACAGAGAGCCTGTTGACTGTGTAATCTGCTTTAGTGAGGAGGATCTTTTAGTGCACACACACAATTTGTGTTTTGCAAGAGGGAGGAAAAAGGCTAGGGGCCAAGTAAATGGGGGATCTTTTTACGCATTAGACCAACTGAGCATATAAATATATCCCAGATTGACTGTGATGGTAATAAGCCTTTCAGTAGAGCTCATGAACGGACCCGTAGTTGATAGAGGAGTTTAGATGTAGATGGAAGGGAGAGGAAGTATAAAAATGAGGAAACCCAACAGACTGGTTTCTAACGTAGGGAAGAGAAGGTTGCTTGATGAAAGGTGTTCCCCAGTGAACAGTTCTCTCCCTCAGCAGTTTGTTTTTATAATGGAACTCACTTACAATGCAACCACAGGATAAAGCCTCAACAAAACTGTTAGGACAGTCTACTGTTTTCTGTTCGTTATAGACAATGCAGTCATTAGAGGCAGCCTGAGCCTATCATAACATGTTGTCCTTAATGTTCTTTCAGAGAAGTCTAAATTAAATTTGAGTAGATACGGTATACTACTACACAATAAATGATTCTGCTGTAGGTTAGTGGGAGGACTACAAATCAATGAATCGTTTGTAGATTCTGCCCAGATCCTGTCTGTATAGTATCCAGCTCTGCAAGCTTTGATGCTATTTACATTGGATGATCTGTTTGTCTAGGGCTTTATTGGCTTGTTGTGTGGACAGGGAGAGAATTAGCAGGCATACAGGCTCTGTTGTAGGATTCTCCCTGGTCGGATTAGTGACCACACTGGAGATTTACACAATGTTATATGGAATTGATACCCAACAATGAAATAGAATAGATTCCTAAGGTTTCATACAGTGTTTGAATCTTGCATTTCAGTTACCTCTTCTTATTGATATGTATCAATTCAGACTTGTCTGAGTCAACATCAATACCAATCAATATAGTGTAGCCTATTCTCAGTGATTGCTGTTGCTCAATTCTTATTCATAGAGCAATATTGTACTATTTGCTTTTTCTGTCCCGTTGCTTTACCTGGCTACACCCAGTAGAACACTGAAATAATGTGTCTGTACAAACGTTTACCCCATTATTGGTGCAGGTAAAATTTTTTGGGGGATGAGTCTTGTCCGTGATGCAAAACTGAGTGATATCCACTAGATGTGCCAGCTGCAAAGTCAAAATGAGCTATATTGTAAAAATGAATGAAAACAACATTTAGGTTAGTGTTAGGCGTTAGCAGTGTGGTTGGGGTTGTATGACTTTGTGGCTGGGCCAGCTAGTGACCACTGAGCAGAGCTGCCTCCAGCACATGAGTCATCCCAATAAATGCTAACCTGCATTATGCAGGTGGTCTTTCATGGAACGTGAAACTAATGATGTGGTGGGGGACTATTTCCTGGAAAGGACGAAGGCATGAAAGAGGGAAACGTTTGATCCTCTCTATCTTAAAGGCTGCAGAGGTGTTCCAGGGGCTTCTAATAATGTCTTTGAAGCCCTCCCTCACAGAGACCCCTTTTTCCACAGGGGCTATTAATGTGACCCTGCCTGGCTGTTGGGTAGATGGAGAAAGGGTAAAGTTCATGAGCTCCAAGGTTTGCCCTTGGCAGGCTGATGCTGTTTAAATGGTTGATATACAGTAGTTTGGATGTAAACATATTTTGCCTATCCCCCCTGTACTGCTGAGAGATGAGAGGCAGAAGTTCCATTGTGCTGTTCTACAGACTCAATCTGAGTAGCTATTCTATCAGACTAGCTATACACACTCAATCGGTGCTAGGTACAGTACTGTAGCATCCTTTAAGGAACCACCCATTATGACGCTTCTGTGTGTCTATTCACTCAGTCACTCAGTTAATGCACTGTAACAGTGCACACAGTGTGTTTGTGTACTCGGCCTAAGGTGCTCTCTCAGCAAAATGCCACTGATGGATGTTGGTACACATGTAATTAACAGGAGGAGTCTGGTGCTAATATGGGGCCAGGGAAGTAGACTGGCTCACACACGTATTTGGCCCGGAGGCCAAGTGAGGGGTAATAACTCATGAAATCTCACCGCACATGTTGTTTACCCCTACATCTTGTAACCCATAGTAGGTCACGTATTACGTCAGACAACATAGTGGTTGGGCAGGAGCCACTAAGGTGAGGCTGAAACAGAGAGAGCTGATGAACTATTTTGCAGGATGTACACAAGAGTGAAAACGACATCTAATTTGACCTCCATTCAATGTCATGGCTATCTTGTCACAATGTGTTTGCGTGTTCATTGAAATGCTAATAATGCAGTTAAATCCATCATTGTGTTAAGACTTCCACTGCAGCTATGTTCGGTGATGCGTTCAAGACAACGATAGACCATGTATTGTGTAGCTCAGCAGTCATCACTACCTAAAGTAGAGCAATTAACTGAATTCTCAAAGTGAAGACACGACAGCCATGTTGTACAGATCTTTCTCACTCTGTTTTCCATGATAGGCAGTGACATTTGGCTGCAGAAAAATCCCAGGTTTCTACGGGTAGGGCGGCTGCACAAATGTTTTTGATTCTTAGCAAATCTGATTTCATCCACCAGGGTAAGAAGGCATGGGGTTCTGCAGAGAAGAGGGGAGAAACCTCAAAGATTCCTCATCTTGAGCAGCTGAAAAGATTGACATTCATCTTGATTCTGTGTTGATTGATCAAACCTTCATCCAGTGAAAACACTGTCACAATCATTAGGGATTTTCCTTGCGTTCTCACGAACATTATTTCTAGAAGAGAAAGTAATATGTAAAATTACAGTGCAAACCTTTTTAAAGTTGTATAACTAACTGGAAGTCAATCTGGATAAGAGCGCCTGCTAAATGACTAAAATGTCAAAATTAAATGTTATGAATTAGTTCTTTGGAGTGTTCAAGTATACAATGAGTGTACAAAATATTAGGAACACCTTCCTAATATTGAGTTGCATCCCTTTTGCCCTCAGAACAGCCTTAATTTGTTAGGACATGGACTCTACAAGGTGTTGAAATCATTCCACAGGGATGCTGGTCCATGTTGACTCCAATGCTTCCCACAGTTGTCAAGTTGGCTGGATGTCCTTTGGTAGATGGACCATTCTTGCTACACACAGGGGAAACTGTTAAGCGTGAAAACCCAGCAGCGTTGCAGTTCTTGACACACTCAAACCAGTGCGCCTGGCACCTACTACCATACCTCGTTCAAAGGCACTTAAATCTTTTGTTTTGCCCACCCTCTGAATGGCAAACATGAATGCTTAATGCTGAACACAGTAGTCCGTATATACTGTATTGTTTGAAGGAGTGTGTGTGTGTGTGTGTGTGTGTGAGAACTGGATGTGTGTACATTACATTGAATCAGAAGCCTATCACCGGTCTTTGTGCAGAGTCCCTGACTCAGAGGTTCCCCTCTTTGTGTTGTTGGTGGGGTTCGATTTCTTATTTACCCTGAAAATACCGGGCCACACGTTCTATCAGAACATAAGAATGGTGGTGGTGGGAGGTGAAATGTGAACTGAATGCTGACTGTAAACATTGTTAGTATCTACATAAAAGCTCCCCATTTAGTTCTACCTTATGTCTGCCATTCATACCAATGAAGAAGACTGGCCTCCAACTTGCTTTTGGTTCTCCTAAAATGTGTTTTGGGTTTGTTTGTGTCTGTGTATATTAGCTGTAGGGTTAATAGGAGGAAGAGGCAGGTTTTTAATTGAAGCCGTGGAGAAGCATAGACAGATACATTAGTGCAGATAGTTTCCTTTTTCTGGGCTGTTAGGTGCAATGAGGAGAGAGAGGATAAGTGACCGAGGTTGTCGGTCCTAATAGGTTCTGGTTCTGTCAGCTCCCCCATGGCTGCCGGGTACACTAGAGCAACTCAATCTCAATCAGTCTTCCTGTTAATGAATATCCGTATGAGGAGTGAGAGCAGCAGGGCTAGGGGAGTGTGAATCTAGCAGGGGAGAGGGGGGAGGGACTGACACCCCAAAAGGTCCTCAACCCAGAAAACCGCACACACACACACACACACACACACACACACACAGCACTCTCGAGTTATATGTGCCAACATTTCTCAGTTGTACATAATCCTGTACAAAACCCTATGAAAAACTGAAGGCTAATTGTCAATAGGGATAAGAAAGCATAAATGTCATGTTTTATGCGGAAACAACCAACAATTCAATACAGTATGGTATGTGCAGGGTCAGGTATGTGTGTCTGTCTGTGCATGTTATGGCCATTGAATAGATTTTATCGATATTTGTTTCTTTTTTGCTACTGTAGGTAGCATTAGTCGGCTGTACCTGTGCTAAAACCTGTATTTTTCATCTTATAGCTTATTCTCCATCTTCTTTTTAAATAGTGAGCCAACATGCCTTCAGCACTTTTATTTCCCTGACTGATCAAAACTCATTTTCTCATGCTCTCTCTTGTCTCTCTGCAGCAGACCAGAGGAGGCTGGTGGGAGGAGCTATAGGATGACAGGCTCATTGTAAAGACTAGGATGGAATTATTGGAATAATATCAAACACATAAAACATGTGGAAACCACATGTTGGACTCTGTTCCCTTGTTCCATCCCAGCCATTACAATGAGCCCGTCCTCCTAAAGCTACCCCCACCAGCCTCCTCTGCACCAGACATATAATGGCCATTATGTTTGGAACATCAAATCGCAATAAAATCGCAAGTATCAAATCACAATTGTGGTGGTCATTTCTTTATTATCAAATGAGGAGAGACAAACTTGTCACACAAGTCAGAGTTATACTTAGTCTTTATTCACTTATTAATAAGGAAAGCAGGTCACACACACACAAGTGAATGATGTGAGTGTTCTGCAGTAACGATGGCTGTTCGACGAACCACACTTAGATGATGTGTTGAGAGCCATGAGACAAAGGATTCAACTATCTTTTATAGTAAAGATACTCCCCCTTAGTCTACATGACAACAGATGTGTGGAATGGGTCAGAAGGTTAGGATTCGTATGAAATAAATGAATAATTCACAGCAGGCAGTATCTGCTGTAAAGACTGTTCTCATTGTGTGGAAACCAGGGTCTTGCACCCAAAACAAGGTTCCCCTCATCATTATCCATACCGGAGCCATCTCTCCCTGGTACCTTCATCAGACCAGAGCAATCTCCCTCACATGAATGGAATGTGGCTTGTTAGGTTTATCACCTAAGGCATCGTAAATCTACTGTCAGCACTAAGCCCCAGAGGCCCCCTTTCAGTTTACACAGACACAATAGAGTTCTAAGATTCTATTCTGTTGCATAAAACAACCATTTGATGCAATAAGAGTATTATAACAATCTTGTAATTTTGCTCTCACACAGTACATAAACTGTAGAATTGTGAGAATTGCAATTGTTGTGTCTTTGGGGCACCATTAAACTGAAGACATGTTTATCAAATAACTCCCTGTAATTATTATTACGCGATTAAACTGATTAATCGTTTAACTGTAATTAACTAGGAGATTGGGGCAGCAAGGAAAATATTCAGATTACAAAGTTATAATTTTCCTAATATAACTTTCCTATATTATAACATTATATATTATATTATAGTATCTGACCGATTATCTTCTGGTTTAAATGGTGTATTCTCTACCTCGTCAGTCTCATTCCAAACGTCGTAAATTGTTGTTATCTGCACGAACCCAGTCTTCACTATGAGTCATCCATACATCAATTGTCTTAAAATCATTTATTTACTAAACTAAGTAATTCACAGAAAGCATACAAACAGTAGTTATCGTTACACAGAAATGGTAGAAGAATGTTCCCTAGTGGGCTAAACCAGCATGGCGGCTTGTTAAACAAAAGAGTAGTGGGGGGTCAGCGGAGAAGGCACAACAGAGTTGATAAATATTAACAATTGATATGCTAATCCTTTGCACATGAACGCTCACTCATTCGGGAACAATTGCAATCAATATATATTTACGCTCAGTGTGTCGTCGGGATCCTTGTTGGAGAGTTTTTGTCCTGTTGGAGAGTTTTTGTCCGCATTCTCTCTCTCTCGGTTAGAATGGTTCTTTCAAAGCGACATTCATTAATGTCATTATAGAATGGATGTTTCGTCGGTCTTCGCGTTCAATGATACCGAATTTCTAGCTGCAGACTAGCAATTAATATCAAAGACTTGTTATTATTCTGTCGGTATCGATAGTCTAAAAGTTTAACCACGTGGTATGGTCAAAGTTCAGTAGAGGAATGCATGGTCAAACCTTGGCGCTCTCTTCTGAGGTAAGCTGGTCTGAAGAAAGAAATTCTAGGTGGGGGTTTTAGACTGAACATAGAAAAGCTTGTCACATGATGCCTTGTCCTGTCTGTGTCCCTGGGGGCGTGCCAATGACTGAGTTAAGCTTTGTACAGAAATACAATTCTCTCACATTAACATCAGTACATAGCATCTCCACATATTCCAAATAGCTTTAATCTTATTAAATCATTTTATACAACCATTAGATGTAAGTCTCATCGCTGAGGCTAGTATATAAACCTTAGTATGCTAATATGGCCATATTGTCTCTAATGAGCCTCACAAAATTGTACCAAGCGGACCAGTTCGTAGCTGGATTCTTCACCAATCTTTTATACCTTCACCAGAACATAAATGCCGTTCGGTTCTCCAATTCTGTGAGGTGGAAGAATCCTTTGTTCTTTCCATGAAAACACTCCCACATTCCCCTTTGGAATTTTACGACCCCTCTCACAAGGCCTGGGTAGGTAGGGGGAGGGTGCATAGAAAACCCAGAGGGCAACGTCATGACACAATACATATAGTATCGGCACCTAAGTATGGTGATAATATCATACCATGAAGTCCCTGGCAATTCCCAACCCTAAACTATAGCGCTTTCTTTTTCTCATCCTACTCTCTCTCTCCTCAGCAGCAGTCCTTGTTCCTCTACTTCACCTGGCATCTCATCTCATCACACACACACACACACCAGACACACACACACACACACACTTAGCCATTTAATACACATACTTGGCAGGTATTGATTTCATCTGACGATTAAGTCATGCATTTACTTAATCAGTCCAAACATATACCCGCTGTTTAAATAAAAAATGAGGGATTTTCACAAGGCTAATAAATACATCATCCAGATGTTGGAGCGAGTGCGTCTGCAGGATTAGCGCAGTGTGATGAGACACAATACACAGCTATCCCTCTGTGATGCTGCTGGAGTGTCAGCCCAAATCCACACCCACCACAGGAGGCTGAGGAAATGATGCCCACAGACAGCCACAGTAGCAAAAGCAACACAGAGGTTGACATTAGGCAAAGCATGGCTTGGCAAACACAAGCATTAAACTGTATCATGTTTGTGTGTCTGAAGCCTTACTGGATTACAGCGTACTGTATGCACACACAGGGCATGGATGCTGCTTTACTGTCTACTCCACAATGGTGGCCATGTTTTTCTATCTTTTGCCAATTTTCCATTGATAGATTTGTTAAAATTGACTAGATTTCATGATCCATGCCACAAACATTTTGATGAGCATTACTGCCCAAAAACTAGGAGGATGACTGTTCACGATTGTTATGTTAACTCACAATGACGCATAGCATGTCTCATGCTCTTGTAGTTTCCTGCAGTCAAATGACCAAATCGCCCTCTAGTGGCTTCATAAGTGGAATGTTATTCATATTTGTCATAATTAATAAAAATTATTTAAATTTTTTAAAAAGTTGCTATATTTCAGTCTTCTGTGATGTACATAAAGTATAATATTGGGATGCAAACTCAAAATGTAATATTTAAACTCCATATCTGACATTGTACAGGTGTCTTCTTTTTTAAGCCCATAACAATGTGTGTGAGGTGTATACTTTTGTTTCAAAGTAGATTTGTTTAAGACTACCAAGAAACACTCTGTGTGACCCTGATTTAGCCCACTACAGTAAACGGTTCATATTATTTTCAGAACGAAGTACACAGGCTCTTACAGTGCTTTGCAGAGAGGGACATGTTCTTTTCTGAAAAGGTCTGGATGAAACGCAAAAAAAGTAAGTTATGTGGGAATGCCCTTTGGCAAGGCTTTCATCTATCTGAACACTTGTATTTCAATCTAAATTACATGCGGCTCAGGTTCAGAACTAACAGTCTCCAGGCAGTAAGAGCTCTCAGCTAAATGAATCTTAGCTGGAGTGATCAATAAACAAAGTTGGAATTTGATTAGTACTATGACATTATATTGCCAACCAGGGCAATATTCACTTCACACCATTGAGTCATACATGCCTTATTAACCCACTAGGAGCCCCCCTGGTTCCTGAACTTATCTGTCCTCACCTCAGAGGCTCTGATGACGGGCTGCAGGAAACCGTTGTGGTTCAGACGCCAGACTCTCAGGACCTATAACGTTAATATGTGTCCCTACTAAAAGTCAATGAGAGAGCAGACAATTAGTAACTGTTCATGCAAAGCTGCTCGGAAAAGTACTACACTGATCTAATTAATTCTTCCTATGAACAGATGTTTCTCATCCTAGCTGGCAAGAAACATAACACATAAAAAAAAGTGGTGAATGTAAGCAAATAATTTTTTCAGTTTCTAACAACCCATAGTACAGCGAGCCATAAAAAATAAAGTGAAAGTCTGTTTGCTGTCCATCTATGTGACCAGTCCCATTTGGGGCGAGCTATTTCAAACCAGTGGTGGAGGCACAGTGACTGTGAAATGAGACTGGCCGACCAGTGCTCCGCTCTCAGCTTGCTACGGTATGGCTATCTAATTAGAATTTGTTCATAAAATCGATTGTGTTGTGGCACTTACGAAATGGAGTCGTTAAGGAGATTAGTTCTTGTTAAATGGGCCCTTTATTAACCAGTAGATGAGGAATGACATGGCAACGGCCCACATTAGCACACAGATACTATCGGCAAACCGGCTGCTGAAACCACTAACAGCGCAGGACTTGGTGAAAACACAATAGCCCATTCACCTCCAGGGGATAGACTAGTCGCTGGCGCAATAAATAGAGGTAGCTGATGAACAATAGATTGCGAACATATATAAAATGTACTCTGTGGGAGGGGTGTTAGTTTCCATAATGATGATTTATGGGCGAAACGTGTGAGAAACGTTGTTATTGTGAAGCTACGTTTCAGTTCCACCTAGACTCAAAGCCCAGGGGCAGTGTTTAGACTCAATGCGGCAGGGAGAATATCCCTGGAACTTGGCACCTGCTTTATAGCCTCTATTCTGGTTGAGATACCGTCTCTGTAAGCCTCATGCTCCCCTGTTGAACAAATGCATCAATAGAATTACTCTTGATATTGAAAATTATGAATGACATCTACATGGATAATTTTTTTGCTATTGAATTATTTCAATCCCTAGCATTACTGTAGGGCGAGCGTATACTGTCTTTCAGCATTCTATAACAGTAATTACCAGGAAAATAAGGGAGATGTTCTTTGAAGTGTTTCTGTACATTACAGATCTCCCTCCCTCTCCTTTGAGTCATGCTGTTGCCAAACTGGTCCAGTCTGGGGATTTCATTTAAATGGATGCGCATTCTATGTATGTACAGTTGAAGTCGAAGTTTACATGCACTTAGGTTGGAGTCATTAAAACTCGTTTTTCAACCACTCTATACATTTCTTGTTAACAAACTATAGTTTTGGCAAGTCGGTTAGGACATCTACTTTGTGCATGACACAAGTAATTTTTCCAACAATTGTTTACAGACAGATTATTTCACTAATAATTCACTGTATCACAATTCCAGTGGGTCAGAAGTTTACATACACTAAGTTGACTGTGCCTTTTAAACAGCTTGGAAAATTCCATAAAATGTCATGATTTTAGAAGCTTCTGATAGGCTAATTGACATCATTTGAGTCAATTGGAGGTGTACCTGTGGATGTATTTCAAGGCCTACCTTCAAACTCAGTGCCTCTTTTCTTGGCATCAAGGGACAATCAAAAGAAATCAGCCAAGACCTCAGAAAAAAAATAAACATCATGGAACCACGCAGCCATCATACCGCTCAGGAAAGAGACGCGTTCTGTCTCCTACAGATGAACATACTTTGGTGTGAAAAGTGCAAATCAATCCCAGAACAACAGCAAAGGACCTTGTGAAGGTGCTGGAGGAAACAGGTATAAAAGTATCTATATCCACAGTAAAACGAGTCCTATATCGACATAACCTGAAAGGCCGCTCAGCAAGGAAGAAGCCACTGCTCCAAAACCGCCATTAAAAAGCCAGACTACGGTTTGCAACTGCACATGGGGACAAAGATCATACTTTATGGAGAAATGTCCTCTGGTCTGATGAAACAAAAATATAACGGTTTGGCCATAATGACCATCGTTATGTTTGGAGGAAAAAGGGGGAGGCTTGCAAGCTGAAGAACACCATCCAAACCGTGAAGCACGGGGGTGGCAGCATCATGTTGTGGGGGTGCTTTCTCTGCAGGAGGGACTGGTGCACTTCACAAAATAGATGGCATCATCATGAGGAGGAAAATTATGTGGATATATTGAAGCAACATCTCAAGACATCAGTCAGGAAGTTAAAGCTTGGTCGCAAGTGGGTCTTCCAAATGGACAATGACCCCAAGCATACTTCCAAAGTTGTGGCAAAATGGCTTAAGGACAACAATGTCAAGGTATTGGAGTGACCATCACAAAGCCCTGACCTCAATCCTATAGAAAATGTGTGGGCAGAACTGAAAAAGCGTGTGCGAGCAAGGAGGCCTACAAACCTGACTCAGTCACACCAGCTCTGTCAGGAGGAATGGGCCAAAATTCACCCAACTTATTGTGGGAAGCTTGTGGAAGTTAAACAATTTAAAGGCAATGCTACCAAATACTAATTGAGTGTATGTGAACTTCTGACCCACTGGGAATGTGATGAAAGAAATAAAAGCTGAAAAATCATTCTCTCTACTATAATTCTGACATTTCACATTATTAAAATAAAGTAGTGATCCTAACTGACCTAAGACGGGGAATTTTTACTAGGATTAAATGTCAGGAATTGTGAAAAACTGAGTTTAAATGTATTTGGCCAAGGTGTCTGTAAACTTCCGACTTCAACTGTATGAACAGCTCCTGCTGTCAGCCTTAGTGAATGAAGTGAATGAAGAGAAGCCTATCTAGCCTGTTTTCTTTATTCACTCTAGACAGGTATGGAAGATGTAACCATGAAAGGAAGGCATTTTAGACAAAAGCGTGTCTGTATATTTACACACGGGCACACTTGTACACACACACACACACACACACCGTGAATCTCCAGTGCAGGAAGATCAATTCCATTCTAATCAGTTTTTCCCCCCTGATTAAGTACTTACTCCTGAGTTTGTTTTGTTGTGTGGTTTAATTTAAAACTGTTTCGTTTTTTCTGACAAAGGTGACTTTCTCTTAGACGGTGACAAATGAAGTCTGACAGTGAAAGCAAGTGAGTCTGCACACAATGCATTTTTAAAAGCCTAATACGCTTGATGAATGACCACATAAAGGTTAAGCTCTATTTCATTCACACCACAATCACAACATTTTGGGGCTGTTGTCGGTCAGTGTCACTGTTCTCAACGACTCAGACTGCCAGACATAGGTAAGGATAAGGCTATTATTTAGTTTTGTATCTAGACTTTTGGTACAATGACCTAAAAGGAACACTCCTCTTTTAACAACTTGTTAACCAGAAGCTGTACTATTCTCATTGAACTGCAGAGCTGGTTATATTGATTCAACATTCTGTTTGACTTGGGTGTGCTCTTTAGTTAATAAAATCTCCATTGAGGAGTTAGAGCAGAGTAATTAGGTAAACATAAGGGAGAGCATGGCCGTGACATGTGAGTGTGGTGTGGTGGAGAACTGAGTTGACCCTGGTATAATAGCTACGGGCTCATTCATTGACCAGGTGAGGGCTAACAGCATCATTCTGGTTCCCTTGCTCTCTCTGGGTCATGGGAGCCGAGAAAGAAGGGAAAAACAAAAATGTCAGCCTAATTTGTTCCCTTCCTGTTTGTCCCTGTGCTCTCTGCCTCAGTAATGAAGGTCAAATGAAGGTGTTTTTTATTTTTTTAAATCCCAGCCCCTGTCCCCGCAGGAGGCCTTTCATCGTAAATAAGAATTTGTTCTTACTGACTTGCCTAGTTAAATAAAGGTTAAATAAATAAAATAGAGAAACTCCTGGATGTTGTGGTGTTTTGTCAAGGTGCACTGAAAATACCACAGGGCCTGGCTGAGATATTCATGGAACATCTGTCTGCAATGCATTGCATTTCAAATGCAATCTTGAGTGAATCTGTATTGTGACGCAGCCTTTGAAAAGGCATTAAGCCTCATTTTTAAATGTGTTTTATTTCACCTTTATTTAACCAGTTAGGCTAGTTGAGAACAAGTTCTCATTTATAACTGCGACGTGGCCAAGATAAAGCAAAGCAGTTCGACACATACAACAACACAGAATTACACATGGAATAAACAAACATACAGTCAATAATACAGTAGAAAAAGTCTATATACAGTGTGTGGGCAAATGAGGTAAGATAAGGGAGGTAAGGCAATAAATAGGCCATACTTGTGAAGTAATTACAATATAACAATTAAACACTGGAATGATAGATGTGCAGAAGATGAATGTGCAAGTAGAGATACTGGGGTGCAAAGGAGCAAAATAAATAAATACTGTATGGGGATGAGGTAGTTGGATGGGCTATTTACAGATGGGCTATGTACAGGTGCTGTGATCTGTGAGCTGCTCTGACAGCTGGTGCTTAAAGTTAGTGAGGGAGATATAAGTCTCCAGCTTCAGAGATTTTTGCAATTCGTTCCAGTCATTGGCAGCAGAGAACTGGAAGGAAAGGCAGCCAAAGGAGGAATTGGCTTTGGGGGTGACCAGTGAGGGTAACCGGGTGGGTGCTGCTATGGTGACCAGTGAGCTGAGATAAGGCGGGGCTTCACCTAGCAAAGACTTGTAGATGACCTGGAGCCAGTGGGTTTGGCGACGAGTATGAAGCGAGGGCCAGCCAACGAGAGCATACAGGTCACAGTGGTGGGTAGTATATGGGGCTTTGGTGACAAAACGGATGGCACTGTGATAGACTGCATCCAATTTATTGAGTAGAGTGTTGGAGGCTATTTTCTAAATGACATTGCCGAAGTCGAGGATCGGTAGGATAGTCAGTTTTACGAGGGTATGTTTGGCAGCATGAGTGAAGGATGCTTTGTTGCGAAAAAAGGTAGACGATTCTAGATTTAATTTAATCTTCATATTGTTGAATGGATAGGTCGTGGGAGTGGGGAAGCAGGAGGATTGTCCCCTAGGTTCTGTGTTGTACTTAGCCCAGGGATTGATTGTTTAGTTAGATTAACTCATTTTGGATGATGCTGACAGTATGGATCAGAGGCAATGGTGCTTTTACTTCCAACATGTCTGATTTAACTGGCAGTTCTCTTTGTCAATATAGCAGTTAACCACACAACAGATCTCTATCACTATCTATCACTTATCTATCTCTCTGTCTGTCTGTCTCTCTGTGTGTGTAAAGTAATGTAGTTTACGGACATTCAATCAGTAAGGCTAGACTGAATGGATTGTCACTTTTCATTCATCTAGTAAACTCATATAATTCCCATCACTACCTCACTCATCAGCATAGCTCAGGGCAACTCCAGTCCTGAGGGGCCTGATTGGTGTCACACTTTTGCCCCAGCTAACACACCTGACTCCAATAATCAACTAATCATGATCTTCAGTTAAAAATGCAATTAGTTTAAATCAGGTGTGTTTGCTAGGGATGGGGGGGGAAATTGATGACACCAATCAGGCCCCCGAGGACTGGATAGCCGGTATTTATAGGGTAGTGCCTATAACATTACCTCATCAGTATAGCCGGTATTTATAGGGTAGTGCCTATAACATTACCTCATCAGTATAGCCGGTATTTATAGGGTAGTGCCTATAACATTACCTCATCAGTATAGCCGGTATTTATAGGGTAGTGCGTATAACATTACCTCGTCAGTATAGCCGGTATTTATAGGGTAGTGCCTATAACATTTCCTCGTCAGTATAGCCGGTATTTATAGGGTAGTGCCTATAACATTACCTCATCAGTATAGCCGGTATTTATAGGGTAGTGCCTATAACATTACCTCATCAGTATAGCCGGTGTTTATAGGGTAGTGCCTATAACATTACCTCATTAGCATAGCATCAGGTCTCTCCTCCTCCTTTACTATTAGCAAGCGTGTGGAATGTCATTCACCTATTAACTTCCCCCTATGATCATGGCACACTAAGGCAGTTCAACCACGGTTGCTGATTAACCTATGGACTCACTCGTGCAATAATTACTTTCATCTCTTTCAACCAGTAGACCCCTTTCTGTGTTTGCAAACGTTGCCGCACGAGGGCGATGTGCGCAAGTTGGTTGCAGAACACGGGGTTCTTATAGAAGGCCAGCAAAAAAAGCCTCGATTTACATGTTGCTTATGAGTGCATTTCACACTACTTTTGGATTATAATTGGATTTTAAGGCTTGTATGAATGTCCTGTTTAATATAATGTGTCATCATCGCAAATCAACGGCATTATACTTAGAAAACACTTCAACAAGTACAATTGGTTAGCTTTTGCTACAGACTACATCAATGAGCGTTAGCATTCTAGCTAACAAGTGCTGCATCCCAAATAATTATTTAGCAAAGATCACAACCAAATATAATCTTAGCGACTGTTCAAGCAAGAATCAAAACATCATTGTAAGCATATGAGAACCCCAAAATGTTTTTTGTTGTTGTTCAGAAGTGATAAAAACAAATCTAGGCTATGTTGAATATGCGCAGATGGCGATGGCTTTCTTACTGCAGCCAAGCGTCTCGTGCGTCTGTGCATGAAGTCAGTGTGTCGTGTACAAGAAAAGGGTCTATGTGCATGAATCTCAAACCTCCCACTTGCTGTTTTGCAGCAACAGTCTTCCAATGACCTCCCCACCACCAACTGAAGGACCTTCATCGGATCCCTGTTCTCCCAGCGGGTGGGGGTTTTTGATGCCAGCTGCCCAGCATAGGGCAACCTGTCATCAGCATCTGGCTCTGAGGAACATTCCTCTGAGACGAGCCCTACCCCAAACTATCCTACCCAAAAACATTCAATAAAATTCCATATTGGATTCTGGTTCTGTTGTCATTCAATTATGCCTGTACTCGATTTAACTGTATTTTGCTCTTCAGGGATGAATTGAAGGCAGTCAATTCAGGAAGGGGTTTTAATTTTTTTTTAAATAAAAAAACATTGAAACATTTTTGAAAAATGTAGCTTCTAGTCCTTAGTTTTTAACTAGTCCTCAGTTTGAGAAGTCATTAAAAATAGATGCAGTTTTTTCACATTTTGAATTGTTATTTAAGTTTACTTCAAGTTTACTACAGCCTTCAAATTGAATTGACCCCAGCCCTTGTGCTCTTATAATCTGACCTACTGTATGTGTCTGTGTGTTGGCAGTGCTGGGAGGTCCAGAGTCTCGCGGGGTGCTGAGGAAGATCAGTGATATGCTGGAGGTCATCATGAAGAGGATGGACACTTTGTCCAAACTGGGCAACACCACCACAGACTCCCACAGACTGGATGAGCTCAGCTCAGCACTGGACAGGTAGGGTTCTGGGGTTTGGTAGCAGGCCTGCCATTACATAATGTATGGTGTATGCATGTATTTGTCTGCATATAGACAAATAATTGGAGGATATTTAAACTAGAAGTTGTCTCGTTAGTCTCAACATTTTCCTATCTATTTGCTCTGTTATTGGGTGGACATGGACAGTCAGACAGGGATGCTGCGCTGCCAGACATGCAGAGGCTAACAACCTGGAGTTTGCTCTTCTGTCTCCATGGCAACGGACCTCTCTCATACAGGGGGTTGAGAGGCTCCCTCCTGCCGAGGTTTGCCCATGTCTGACACTCTGGCCATCCCTTCTGGACATCCCTGCTCCTACACTCACTGTCTCACACCAGGAAAATAATCCCGGCTCAAACTATGCCTGAGAGTTGAGCTAACTGCCAGGATGCAGAGTTGTGGATGTTTGATATAGATTCTAACCACCAGAGTAGACAGTATTGTTAGAAAATAAATAACTCCCACTATTCACATTCTATCATGTACAGGCATCTAATTGGCTTCTTTGGGAGGTACTATAGAAATTATGAGGATTTTCTTCCTAAATGTTGCCAGAAAGAGGCCATTCATTGCTGTTTAAGTCAGCCTAACTGTAAGCGATTATGAAAAAGGGGGAGCGTCTCTAGGCTTCAGCACTTTGCCTCTGGTAATAAAGTCTAGTCTGCTTGGTGACCTGCTCAGAATTCAGCCAAGGTGCAGTTTAACAGATACAAACAAAAAACCCAGTGTCACGCCCTGACCATAGAGAGCCTTTTATTCTCTATGTTGGTTAGGTCGGGGTGTAACTAGGGTGGGTAATCTAGGTTGTTCTATTTCTATGTTGGCCTGGTATGGCTCCCAATCAGAGGCAGCTGTTTATCGTTGTCTCTGATTGGGGATCATATTTAGGCAGCCATTTCCCCACTGTGTTTTGTGGGATCTTGTTTTGTTCTTGTGTAGTTACCTGTGAGCACTCCAGAACGTCCCGTTTAGTTTGTTCTGTATTGTTTGTATTTGCTGAAGTTTCACTTTATAATAAAGATGTGGAAGGCTACGTATGCTGCGCCTTGGTCCAGTTCTTACGACGATCGTGACAGAAGATCCCACCACAACAGCACCAAGCAGCGTGCCCAGGAGGAGAAGGTATGCTGGGCTTGGGAGGAGATCAAGGAGGAGAAGATATCCTGGACATGGGAGGAAATCATGGAGGGGGGGGGGCACACGGGGTGGTCGGCGGAGCCGAGGAGCGAACCAGAGACTATCTGGGAGAAGAGGGAGAAATTGGAGGAGAGTGAACGGAGAGTCAGAGACCGTCAGTGAGTTGATGGAGAAATTGGAGGAGAGAGAAATAAGAGAGTTGTTGTGTTGGTGTATGTTGCACGACATTCGCCTTAAGGAGAGTGTTATCTGTTTGATGCCACCTGAGTCAGCTCTCCGTACTCGTCCTGAGGAGCGTGCTAGCAGTCTGGTAAAAACTGTGCCGGCTCCACGCACAAGGTCTCCAGTACGCCTCCACAGCCCTGTATGTCCTGTGCCAGCTCTCCGCACTCGCCTTGGAGCGTATTATTTGTCCGGTACCACGTGTGTGCCGGCTCTACACACCAAGTCTCCAGTACACCTTCACAGCCCAGTACGTCCTGTGCCAGCTCCCCGCACTCGCCGTGCGAAATGTGTCATCGTTCTGGTACGATTTGTGCCGGCTCTATGCACCAATTCTCCAGTGCGCCTCCACAGCCCAGTACGTCCTGTGCCAGCTCCCCGCACCTGCCCTGAAGAGCGTGTCACCAGTCCGGTGCAACCTGTGCCGGTCCCACGCATCAGGCCTCCAGTGCGCCTCCCCAGTCCGGCATGTCCTGTGCCTACTCCCCGCACTCGACCTGAAGTGAGTGTCACCAGTCTGGTACCACCTGTACCGGCTCCATGCACTAGGCCTCCAGTGCGCATCAACAGTCCAGAGCTTCCGGCGACGGTCCCCAGTCCGGAGCCTCCTTTGCGCCGGTCCCCAGTCCAGGCACGGCGTCCAGTCAGCTCCAAGGCCGGAGCCTTCCTCTGCGCTGGTGCCCAGTCCAGGCACGGTGTCCAGTCCCGCTCCATGGCAGGAGCCTTCCTCTGCGCCGATGTCCAGGCACGGCGTCCAGTCCCGCTCCAAGGCCGGAGCCTTCCTCTGTGCCGGTGCCCAGTCCGGGCGTGGCGGTTAACCCAGCTTCATGGCCGGAGCCTTCATCTGCGCCGATACCCAGTCCAGGCACGGCGTTCAGCCTGGCGCCATGGCCGGATCCGGGGTCTGGGCGGGGGTTACGACCTGCACCGGAGCCGCCACCAACGCTAGATGCCCACCCGGACCCTCCCCTATTGAGTCAGGTTTTGCGGCCGGAGTCCGCACCTTTGGAGGGGGTACTGTCACGCCCTGACCATAGAGAGCCTTTTATTCTCTATGTTGGTTAGGTCGGGGTGTGACTAGGGTGGGTAATCTAGGTTGTTCTATGTTGGCCTGGTATGGTTCCCAATCAGAGGCAGCTGTTTATCATTGTCTCGGATTGGGGATCATATTTAGGCAGCCATTTCCCCACTGTGTTTTGTGGGATCTTGTTTTGTTTTTGTGTAGTTGCCTGTGAGCACTCCAGAACGTCATGTTTCATTTGTTCTTTATTGTTTTGTTTGTGCTGAAGTTTCACTTTATAAAAAGATGTGGAACGCTATGTACGCTGCGCCTTGGTCCAGTTCTTACGACGACCGTGACACCCAGCCATTCAGAGTTCACTGTTAGGTCTTTAAAAAGGAATCAGCCGTTTCTCTCTCTTTAATTAAGGCTGTGTATGGTTCTCCAGGGCCAGACACCCATTGTAAATGTATTAGTGGTGTTCTGTAGAGGGAGGGCAGGATTATCTGTCTGGCCACAGGAATGTTTCCTATACTGATCAGTCTGTGCTGCAGTCTGGTGCTGTGTAGAGGACAGCTCTGTCTGTGTCTGGCTCTCATCTGTTCTGACATGCTGCCTCATAGGAGGGAATCGGAAGGGATGGCTAACACTTGCCCATAGGGCAGTACATGGTCAAGTGATATTAGAGGGGGATTTTACGCAAAGTAATGTAGCATTTTAGACACACATACCACACCCATGCTCATACACTTATACTAAAAGCACTGGTCTAGACCATTGCCCATTTCTTCCAACAACAAAAAACTCCCAACCATTCATTTATATGCATATGTTAGATAAAGCTGTAGAGTTTGAACAAAAGCAAAAAGCCAGTGTTGAACACTGTGTACAGTAAGCGTCTCATTGATATGACAGGCTGTTAGACCCCAGATATTGATTTAGCTCTGGTTGATACTCCCTGATAAACAGTGTCTTCAGCTCTGCAGAGTTCATCTATAGTACAGTAGTACTCCTTAAGACCAGCATCAATCCTATTGGAGGGTCCTCAGCCTCCCTGACCAGGTCACAGCAGCCTTGGGAAGATCCAGTATAGAAGTAACAGATAGAGGCTGAATGGACTGGTGATAATTCTGTCTCGGTGGCCTTGCTTTAACCATGGCTATGCCCGTGAGAACATTTAGACCTCAGTTCTCTACAGCACACAGAGGAGCACTGTTCTTTTATACTGTAGGGCCCAGGCGGCTGACTGACTGCATTGAGATTATACACAATCATCATGGCTCCATAAAGACAGCTGGAAATCTCTGTGCCTCTTTGGACCTTTATGTTACATCAGCTAGGGCTGAGATTTCTGTTTTTATCGGAAGGGAGCCAAAGCAAGTTCAAAATGTTCACACTGCCATAATGCTTCAGCTTGGAGTTCCCTGGGCACCTTCCAGTTTTCACTGCTAGTGCCTGAGATAGCTGTGAGTTCAGGGCTATCTCCCTCTTTCTATTGCTGTCTCCTTTTCTCTTTCTCACTCTCTTTTTCTGATTGTTTTGCCAACACTAACATGGCAACAACAAGCCATGGCAGTCAGCTGCCATAAAAGGAATTTGCTAACAACCTAATTGCGCTCTGTTCTCAGTCTCCCAGGGACCTGCTTTAATGTGCTGAGTCACTTTTTCACCTCAACAAATAAATTGTGTCAGAGTTTAAAAGCTTTTTTATTTCACGCTCCAACCAAGTTCCACACAATTATCATTTCCTCTACTTGTTGAAGCTCTTCTCTTTTGGGAGGAAAAAGTAAGCGTATACTGTAGGAGGGTGGACTTAGATGAAAGAAGTAGCCTTCTATGTTTTATTTTTCTAGATGTTTCCAGGGAGTTTAAGGATTGAGATAAAGGATAAAGATTGAATGTGCATTCCCACTGGGCACAGACATCAATTCACATCAATTCCACGTTGGTTCAACATAATTTCATTGAAATGACTAGAAAAAAATTATTCATTCAACCAGTGTGTGCCCGGTGGCTTGTCATGGGGAAAGAGATGGCAGAAATGATCAGATCAGTAAGAAAGAGAAGACATGCCTAACACTTTAATCACCTGTGCCTGCATGTGCCCTATTGATGGTCATTCCTCTGTGTGTTGTGTTTTGTTGTGTGCGTGCGTGTGTGCGTGCGTGCGTGCGTGTGTGCGTGCGTGCATGCGTGTGTGTGTGTGTGTGTGTTGGCAGGATCCAGCCGATTGGTCTGGTGGAGAGGATTCAGGCTATCGCCCAGAACATGTCTGACATGGCTGTGAGGGTGGAGCAGATCCTACAGCGCAGCATGGCCAACAACAGAGGTACGAGAGACACACACACACATCTGACCACTCTTCACATTTGAAAGGGAGTTGTATATGTCTGCCACACTGTAAGACCCTATTGAACATGACAGGCAGCATTTATGACAGTACTTCAAATGATGAGTCTCCATTCATGTCTTTGTAAAGAGAGCTACGCTGCAGGAGGGCTCCATCTCCCTGTCTCAGCATTACATGATGTTCAGTGTATGCTGACGAATTCCCCTCTAGTTAAGAAGATCTGAGACTGTCAGCTTTCTTCTATTAGCTGTCCTCTGCTCAGTTCATTGTGCTCCTGTTCTGTTTGAGCAAGAGATACAGTAGGCTACTTACATGCAAAGCGAGACTAGCCGACACATTAGAAAGCCAATTATAGACTTTGCATATTGTCATTATTTGCCTTGTCATTGAGTAAAGCAGACATATCCTATTCTGTAGAGACTGTTTTTGCTACCAGAACCTAATCCCCTGGCTAATTTAGTGACACCGCTAGTGTTAGCGCTCCACACTGTGACTGCTGTAGTTACAATGGTAATCAAACAGAATGGCTGCTAATCCTTTGTCTGTGATTGCGCTCACCCAGGCTTGGCGGCGTGCTGGTAGAGAAACAGCTTCCGCTCTCTTTAATTGGAGCTGGCTGCCGACGAGAGGGAGGGAGGGAGGCCAGGGAGAGAGGGAACGAAGGAGGGAGGCCGGGGAGAGAGGGAACGAAGGAGGGAGGCCGGGGAGAGAGGGAACGAAGGAGGGAGGCCGGGGAGAGAGGGAACGAAGGAGGGAGGCCGGGGAGAGAGGGAACGAAGGACGGAGGCCGGGGAGAGAGGGAACGAAGGAGGGAGGCCGGGGAGAGCGGGAACGAAGGAGGGAGGCCGGGGAGAGAGGGAACGAAGGAGGGAGGCCGGGGAGAGAGGGAACGAAGGACGGAGGCCGGGGAGAGAGGGAACGAAGGAGGGAGGCCGGGGAGAGAGGGAACAAAGGAGGGAGGCCGGGGAGAGAGGGAACAAAGGAGGGAGGCCAGGGAGAGAGGGAACAAAGGAGGGAGGCCAGGGAGAGAGGGAACGAAGGAGGGAGGCCAGGGAGAGAGGGAACGAAGGAGTGAGACTGGGGAGAGAGGGAACGAAGGAGTGAGACTGGGGAGAGAGGGAACGAAGGAGTGAGACTGTGGAGAGAGGGAACGAAGGAGTGAGACTCTGGAGAGAGGGAACGAAGGAGTGAGACTGGGGAGAGAGGGAACGAAGGAGTGAGACTGGGGAGAGAGGGAACGTGGGGGAGAGAGGTGATTTTATTAATCAAGCCCACGCAGTGTTGTCTATCTACTGTTCTCAGTAGGCATCAGAGATCAGCAAGGGAAGCCAGTCTTTCAGAAGTGGCTATTAACTAACCAAACAGTCTGTCTAACACTCTGTTCTATCCCCATGACCACTAGTTAACTAACCCAACAGTCTGTCTAACACTCTGTTCTATCCCCATGGCAACTAGTTAACTAACCCAACAGTCTGTCTAACACTCTGTTCTATCCCCATGACCACTAGTTAACTAACCCAACAGTCTGTCTAACACTATGTTCTATCCCCATGGCCACTAGTTAACCTCTCTAGGGTATGTGGGACGAAATCGTCCCACCTACTCAACAGCCAGTGGAATCCCGTGGCGTGATATTCAAATACCTTAGAAATGCTATTACTTCAATTTCTCAAACATATGACTATTTTACAGCATTTTAAAGACAAGACTCTCGTTAATCTAACCACACTGTCCGATTTCAAAAAGGCTTTACAACGAAAGCAAAACATTAGATTATGTCAGCAGAGTACCCAGCCAGAAATAATCAGACACCCATTTTTCAAGCTAGCATATAATGTCACATAAACCCAAACCACAGCTAAATGCAGCACTAACCTTTGATGATCTTCATCAGATGACACTCCTAGGACATTATGTTACACAATACATGCATGTTTTGTTCAATCAAGTTCATATTTATATCAAAAAACAGCTTTTTACATTAGCATGTGACGTTCAGAACTAGCATACCATACCCACCACAAACTTCCGGTGAATTTACTAAATTACTCACGATAAACGTTCACAAAAAACATAACAATTATTTTAAGAATTATAGATACAGAACTCCTTTATGCAATCGCTATGTCCGATTTTAAAATAGCTTTTCGGCAAAAGCACATTTTGCAATATTCTGAGTAGATAGCTCGCCATCACGGGCTAGCTATTTTGACACCCACCAAGTTTGGCACTCGCCAAACTCAGATTTACTATAAGAAAAATTGGATTACCTTTTCTGTTCTTCGTCAGAATGCACTCCCAGGACTTCTACTTCAATAACAAATGTTGGTTTCAAAATAATCCATAGTTATGTTCAAATATCCTCCTATTGTTCGTGCGTTCAAGACACTATCCGAAGGGTGACACGCCCGACCCGTTTCGTGAAAAAAAATTCTAAATATTCCATTACCGTACTTCTAAGCATGTCAACCGCTGTTTAAATCAATTTTTATGCGATTTTTCTCGTAAAAAAGCGATAATATTCCGACCGGGAAACCCTGTTTTCGTTCAAAGACGAAAAAATTAAAACATGGAGTCGTCTCGTGCACACGCCACCAGTCTCATTGTTCTCTGATCGACCACTATCCAAATGCGCTACTGTTTTTCAGCAATGGGCTGCAAAGTCATCATTCAACGTTCTGCCGCCTTCTGAGAGCCTATGGGAGCCGTAGGAAGTGTCACGTTACAGCAGAGATCCTCAGTTTTCAATAAAGAGAGTGTAGAAGGCCAAGAAATGGTCAGAGAGGGCACTTCCTGTAAGGAATCTTCTCAGGTTTTTGCCTGCCATATGAGTTCTGTTATACTCACAGACACCATTCAAACAGTTTTAGAAACTTTAGGGTGTTTTGTATCCAAATCAAACAATTATATGCATATTCTAGTTTCTGGGCAGGAGTAATAACCAGATTAAATCGGGTACGTTTTTTATCCGGCCGTGCAAATACTGCCCCCTACCCTAGAGAGGTTAACTAACCCAACAGTCTAACTCTCTGTTCTATCCCCATGGCCACTAGTTAACTAACCCAACAGTCTAACACTCTGTTCTATCCCCATGACCACTAGTTAACTAACCCAACAGTCTGTCTAACACTCTGTTCTATCCCCATGGCCACTAGTTAACTAACCCAACAGTCTGTCTAACACTCTGTTCTATCCCCATGACCACTAGTTAACTAACCCAACAGTCTGTCTAACACTCTGTTCTATCCCATGGCCACTAGTTAACTAACCCAACAGTCTGTCTAACACTCTGTTCTATCCCCATGGCCACTAGTTAACTAACCCAACAGTCTGTCTAACACTCTGTTCTATCCCCATGGCCACTAGTTAACTAACCCAACAGTCTGTCTAACACTCTGTTCTATCCCCATGGCCACTAGTTAACTAACCCAACAGTCTGTCTAACACTCTATTCTATCCCCATGACCACTAGTTAACTAACCCAACAGTCTGTCTAACACTCTATTCTATCCCCATGACAAGGAGAGTTCTGCTCTAATACAATAGACTAGTGCTAAAGCCAAGATATGCTCCCTTTTAGGTATGACCTGTTGAAAAGCTTGTCTGGTTCCTGCCTCAACTGCTCCATACTCTCCTCATAGGGCTGAATAGCAAAGTTATGAGCAGGTATTTTAAGGATTCTGCCCATAGGGAGGTGTTTGTTGTTAATACATGTGTTTTTGTCCCACAGTTAAGGATGGCACAACAGGACAGTGTGAGGTGCCCAAAGACCCTCACTACCCAGACTGCCCCAGCAAGGTGGATGTAAGTCCGCATGTCATGCAATTTCACAGTGGTTCTCCTGATCCCACAGCCCCTATGTCCTTTTGCTCTTGGACTGTTTATTACCCTGCAACTCCAGCTTTACGATCAGCTTCAATCAACCCTGCCTTGTTTCATAAGGATCAATGTCTAGTGCTGTGTTCAGATCAATGAAAGGACCTTGACCAAGTCCAAGTCACATTTCATGGGTTCCTTAGCTATAATACATTCATTTCTACACTGACATTTGACATTCTTTGACCTCCTTTGATCCATAGAGATACTGTATATATTTATTATTACTTGAGTCTGCCTTGACCTTTCCCCTCAGTGGATGCGTGCCCGCTGGACCTCAGACCCCTGCTATGCCTTCTATGGGGTGGACGGCTCCGACTGCTCCTTCCTCATCTACCTGAGTGAGGTGGAGTGGTTCTGCCCCCCTCTGACCTGGAGGAACCAGACCACCACACCCACGCACAAACCTTTCCCCAAGAGACAGGTGGGATAGCTGGGTTGGCATGGGCTGTTTACAGGGCTGCTACTGTGTGTGTGTGTGTGTGTGTACATAGTTTGTGTCTATGATACTAGTCTTTGTATTTCATCTCTACTCTAATTTCCCTGTATCCGACTGCCACACAGTCTCCTGGGAGGGTAGTGTGGATAGACAGTCACTCACAGACAGTCTATTCTCCCTCTGCCTTGAATCTTGGCTGTCGCTGTTTTTCTTGTGAGAGCAGCATTCCAGTTATTTATGGGTCCACCAGGGCCAGGTGTTCTAGTTACAGCCCCCTTGCTGTTCCCCCGAGCTCTGTACACTACACACCAATGGGTCGGCTGCTCATTTAAATTATCTGTGCAGCTTAATCATGGATTCTAATTACCTGCCTGGATCCAGCTGGACTAATCCTGTGACTTCTCTCAGGTGTTCCTCTGCATTCACAGAAGCACCTACAAGTTGCTTTCCAAACAATAATTAACTTGAGTGTGAAAGTAATGCATCTCATATTGATTTTGTATGTGTGCATAATCAAGAGAGTGTGTGTGGAAGGAAAGAGGGATTGTGTGTCCCCACTGTGTGAGAGAGAGACGGAGAGGTCTGTGTGACTGTGTGTCATTTATACGTCCTCTGTGATCCCTTATGCGGTTACAACATTGATTAGCACGTGGCTGCTCGGATTGCACTGTGATCCAGTGATTTAAAAAGGGCTGGGAAACATGCGGAGTGAAATGAAGGCAGCCTGTTTATGAGCATGAGGCAGGAGTCCCTCAGGCAACACTATCTGAGAGCCCTGCTTCCAGGGGGAATGGGTATGACAGTGAGAGCAGTACTGATATAACACCCATCTCCACTCAACTCCAAGTAGGGCTGCTGGATATTGGTGGTTACAATGTGGCTGTTTTGTACAGGCTTGGGGAGGTGTTTAATGTATTAATTAAGTGTTTAATATATTGGACTTATATATATGCTGATCAAAAAAAAAGGGAACACTTAAACAACACAATGTAACTCCAAGTCAATCACACTTCTGTGAAATCAAACTGTCCACTTAGGAAGCAACACTGATTGACAATACATTTCACATGCTGTTGTGCAAATGGAATAGACAACAGGTGGAAATGATAGGCAATTAGCAAGACACCCCCAATGCTTCCTGGCTGATGTTTTGGTCACTTTTGAATGCTGGCGGTGCTTTCACTCTAGAGGTAGCATGAGACGGAGTCTACAACCCACACAAGTGGCTCAGGTAGTGCAGCTCATCCAGGATGGCACATCAATGCGAGCTGTGGCAAGAAGGTTTGCTGTGTCTGTCAGCGTAGTGTCCAGAGCATGGAGGCGCTACCAGGAGACAGGCCAGTACATCAGGAGACGTGGAGGAGGCTGTAGGAGGGCAACAACCCAGCAGCAGGACCGCTACCTCCGCCTTTGTGCAAGGAGGAGCAGGAGGAGCACTGCCAGAGCCCTGCAAAATGACCTCCAGCAGGCCACAAATGTGCATGTGTCTGCTCAAACGGTCAGAAACAGACTCCATGAGGGTGGTATGAGAGCCCGACGTCCACAGGTGGGGGTTGTGCTTACAGCCCAACACCGTGCAGGACGTTTGGCATTTGCCAGAGAACACCAAGATTGGCAAATTCGCCACTGGCGCCCTGTGCTCTTCACAGATGAAAGCAGGTTCACACTGAGCACGTGACAGACGTGACAGAGTCTGGAGACGCCGTGGTGAACGTTCTGCTGCCTGCAACATCCTCCAGCATGACCGGTTTGGCGGTGGGTCAGTCATGGTGTGGGGTGGCATTTCTTTGGGGGGCCGCACAGCCCTCCATGTGCTCGCCAGAGGTAGCCTGACTGCCATTAGGTACCGAGATGAGATCCTCAGACCCCTTGTGAGACCATATGCTGGTACGGTTGGCCCTGGGTTCCTCCTAATGCAAGACAATGCTAGACCTCATGTGGCTGGAGTGTGTCAGCAGTTCCTGCAAGAGGAAGGCATTGATGCTATGGACTGGCCCGCCCGTTCCCCAGACCTGAATCCAATTGAGCACATCTGGGACATCATGTCTCGCTCCATCCACCAACGACACGTTGCACCACAGACTGTCCAGGAGTTGGCGGATGCTTTAGTCCAGGTCTGGGAGGAGATCCCTCAGGAGACCATCCGCCACCTTATCAGGAGCATGCCCAGGCATTGTAGGGAGGTCATACAGGCACGTGGAGGCCACACACACTACTGAGCCTCAATTTGACTTGTTTTAAGGACATTACATCAAAGTTGGATCAGCCTGTAGTGTGGTTTTCCACTTTAATTTTGAATGTGACTCCAAATCCAGACCTCCATGGGTTGATAAATTGGATTTCCATTGATTATTTTTGTGTGATTTTGTTGTCAGCACATTCAACTATGTAAAGAAAAAAGTATTTAATAAGATTATTTCATTCATTCAGATCTAGAATGTGTTATTTTAGTGTTCCCTTTATTTTTTTGAGCAGCTTTTTCTAGGTGCTCATAGCGATTAACATAGTAAGGGGAGAAGAAAAATGTAGATGTTCCTTTTCCTGTCCTCCAGTCGGCATTCCGGTCAGACATCGAGGCCCTCCTGGAGCAGGTGGGTACGGGGAAGGAGTCTCTGAGTTTCATGAAGAGAAGGATGCGCAGGCTGACTGCACAGTGGGCCTCGGCTGCACGCAGGCTAGATGACAGTCTGAGGAGTCAATGGAGGGAGCAGAAGAGGGTGAGTGTGCTGTGACTGTGGAGAGAGAGAGAGAGAGTTTCTGTGTCTCTGCTATGAGTCAAAAGGTTGACAGTTCACTCATATCTCTTCCCATGACAGTGCAGGCCAGTAATATGCTGTACAGGTAGGTGCCCATTTTGGTTTGCTATATTTGATTCTCGAAAAAATAGGCAGAGACACAACTGACAAAAAGATGGAAGGTTGACCAAAGATGGATCAAGACGAGGTGGCCTTCATGAACATTAGTGGTGACGTTTTTCTCCACTAGCCATTACGGACCCATTTGCTGTGAGTGGTGTTACTGTGAATGGCAGAGAGAAGTAGATTTGTAAGGAGGAGACTGACCAGCCGTTATCAGGAGAGCAGGCCTGGGATGTATTGTCTTTAGTGCTCTTTAACCAGCCTATCATTTACAGGGACATTTTGAAAGAGTGGTGGAGGAGCCTGAATACAGGAACACTGCTTTACCATCACCGATGAAATGACAATGACTGTAGAATCTCCCCAAGCCTGCCCTTTGTGTTGAAAACCTTTTCGTAATGTCATAAACGGTTATAAATCAACCTCAGAATAATATTGGCGTGTGTGTGTGCACATGCCTGTGCTTGTCTGCAGTGCATTAGATGGATTAAACAGTAGCTGTGCTGATTTTCCTTTCACAGTGAAGTGAATAACATTGACGAGCTAACCACCTCTGTCACCAGCTCCATAAGGAAATGCATCGGCGATGTTGTTCCCATAGTGAAGGGTCGCTGCTTCCCCAAACAAAAGCCCTGGATTAACACTGAGGTTTGCGCTAAAATAAAGGATAGGGGACAAAGGATACCGCACACAGGGCTATCGCAGACAACTCTGAGGCTACGGCTGAGGAAAGGAACAAGTACAAGAAGTCCCGCTACGCAAAATATCAAAAGGACAATAAGGTATAAGGTGGAATAATACTACACAGGCTCCGACACCCGTGGCTACAGTCCATTACGGATTACAAAGGAAGACGTGCTCTGTCCAACAATGCCTCTCTTCCAGATGAACTCATTGCATTTTATGCACGCTTCGACCATAACAACACCGTTTCATGCGTGAGGGCCCCCACCAACCCAGAGAACTGGGTTATCTCGCTCTCCGAGGCCAATGTAAGATCTTTAATCAGGTCAACACTCTCAAGGACGCGGGGCCAGACAGTATTCAAGGGCATGTTCTCAGAGCATGCGCAGATTAGCTGGCAGGCATATTCACTATCATCGTTCCTGTTCCCAAGAACTCTAAGGCTTCAAGCCATAATGACTACCCCCCTGAAGTGCTTTGAAAGGCTAGTGATGGCGCACATCAACTCCATCATCCCAGACACCCTAGACCCACCCTAATTTGCATACCGCCCCAACAGATCCAAAAACAACTTAATCGCAATTGCACTCCACACTGCCCTCACCCACCTAGATAAGAGGAATACCTATGTGAGAATGCTGTTCACTGACTACGGCTCAGCGTTCAACATTGTCCACTAAAGGTTTGTCACCAAGCTAAGGACCCTGGGACTGAACACCTCCCTCTGCAACTGGATCCTGGACTTCCTGACGGGCCGCCCCCAGGTGTTGAGGGTAGGCAACATCACCTCTGCCATGCTGACCCACAACATGGGGGCCCCACACGGGTGTGTGCTTAGTCCCCTCCTGTACTACCTGTTCACCCACTACTGCGTGGCCATGCACGACTCCAACACCATCAAGTTGCTGACGACACAACGTTGGTAGGCCTGATCACTGGAGACAATGAGACACCCTACAGGGAGGAGGTCAGTGACCTGGCAGTGTGGTGCCGGGACAACAATCTCTCCCTCAACGACAGTAAGACCAAGGAGCTGATCAACACATCGATGGGGCTGCAGTGGAGCGGGTCGAAAGCTTCAGGTTCCTCTGTGTCCAAACCACTAAGGACTTTAAAATGGTCCATTCATACATGCACAGTCGTGAAGAAGGCACAACATTGCCCCTTCCACCTTTTATTTACATTTTTAATGAATCTTTATTTAACTAGGCAAGTCAATTAAGAACAAATTCTTATTTACAATGACGGATTACCAAGAGGCAAAAGGCCTCCTGCGGGGACAAAACACACATCACGACAAGAGAGACACCACAATATTACATAAAGAGAGACCTAAGACAACACAACATGGCAGCAAGCAACACAACATGGCAGCAAGCAACACAACATGGCAGCAAGCAACACAACATGGCAGCAAGCAACACAACATGGCAGCAAGCAACACAACATGGCGGCAACACAGCATGGTGACAACACAGCATGGTGACAACACAGCAGGGCCGGCAGGTAGCCTAGTGGTTAGAGCGTTGGGCCAGTACCCAAAAGGTTGCTGGATCGAATCCCCGAGCTGACAAGTTAAAAATATGTTGTTCTGCTTCTGAACAAGGTAGTTTAACCCACTGTTCCCCGGTAAACTGTCATTGTAAATAAGAATTTGTTCTTAACTGACTTGCCTAGTTAAATAAAGGTACAAAAAACATGACAACACAACATAGCAGCAACATTGCAGCAGTACAACATAGTAGCAGCACAAACTTTGTTAGGCAAAGAAGACAATGCAGCCACAAGTGTCAGTAAGAGTGTCTTTGAAAGTAGAGATTGAGATAAAACTGTCCAGTTTGAGTGTTTGTTGCAGCTCTTTCCAGTCGCTAGCTTCAGCAAACTGAAAAGAGGAGTGACCCAGGGATGAGTGTGCTTTGGGGACCTTTAACAGAATGTGACTGGCAGAACGGGTGTTGTATGTGGAGGATGAGGGTTGCAGTTGGTATCTCAGATTGGGGGGAGTGAGGCCTAACAGCGTTTAATAAATAATCTTCAACCAGTGGGTCTTGCGCCGGGTATACAGAAGATGACCAGTTTACAGAGGAGTAGGAGTATTGATGTGTCCTACAAGGAGCATCGGTGGCAAATCTGATGGCCGAAGAACATCTAGCCTCTCGAGAACACCCTTACCTGCCAATCTATAAACTACATCTCCGTAATCTACATCTCCGTAATCTAGCATGGTCATCTGAATCAGGGTTAGTTTGGCAGCTGGGTTGAAAGAGGAGCGATTACAATAGAGGAAACCAAGTCTAGATTCAACCTTAGCCTGCCGCTTGGATGTGTGCTGAGAGAAGGGATGAGGTTGAAAAGGTTTGGCATGGGCCCTCATGACAGATCCTCAAAAAGTTCTACAGCTGCACCATTGAGAGCATCTTGAGGTAAGGTGGTATGGAAACAGCACTGCCCTCTATGCCATGGCGCTACAGAGGGTGATTCGGATAGCCCAGTACATCACTGGGGCCGAGCTCCCTGCCATCCAGAACCTCTATATCAGGCAGTATGAAAATAAGGCTCGGAATATCATTAAAGACTCCAGCCACCCAAGCCATAGACTGTTCTCTCTGCTTCTGCATGGCAAGCGGTACCGGGACATCAAGAATGACACCTATGCACACTCACAGGACTCTACATACTCACGCACACTGACACTCCAACACACACACACACACAACATGCACACACACTCGCATACAATCATAATTTGCGCTGCTGCTACTCTATCATCCTGATGTCTAGTCATCTTTCCTCTATATCTACCTATATCCCTCCAGTATCCCTGCACATTGGAAATATGGTATTGGAACTGACCCTTTATAAACTGTGTTCTTCTTATGTTTATTTCTCATGGGTTACTGTTCTACCTTATTTTTAGTGCTACATTGATATTGATTACTACATTGTTGGATTTGGAGCTTGCAAGAAAGGTATTTCACTGTACTTGTGCACACGGCGTTAAAAACTTGAAGCTTGAATTATTCACAAAACCAAGGCTGGGAAAGGTATAGATTGACTGCAGTATTCTTTGAGTTTACCACTCCGAGCATTCTCTTTATGCAAACCCCTCCTTTAATCCTTCTCTAGTTAAAAAGAGGCTCATAACTTCAAACGCCTGAGTGAACATGAGACGCAGTGATTGATAGGTGTTTGCTTTGGGAAAGCAGGCCAGTCTGGTCTTTGGCCAAGAGATGCTTTCAGAACGTATATAAATAGGATTCTTCTTTTCATCAGTCTCTCTTTAGAGAACTATTAGCTTGGATAAGCCAGCACCAGCGCTGTCAACACACAGCATCCTTCCCAAGCCTGTTCCTTGATCAGCCTCCAAAAAGAAGAGTCTCTGTTGTTCTTTTTTAACGGTGTGTTCAACAGCAATAGTTACTGTCCATTAACTGGCCCCTCTGTGCTTAGAAAACAGACGAGGAGGAACTGCTGTGCTGCTGTGAAAACGCAGATGAGAGAACGATAATCTGCCGATGGAAATACTCATTTGAAGGGAGACTTCACAGAGGAGTGGAACTAGACAGCAGCCGTCTACCCCACCTGTCTCTCTCCTCTCTGTTTGCAACCTTGATTTTTCTGTCTTTTTCTCTCTACACTGCACTGAACTGTACTTTCATAAAGGCAAAATTGCTGTAGACAACTTTTTAAACTTCCAATTCCTTTTTGTAGTAATTTGAAAATGAATTATTTCATGTAGTTATGGTGATGTGACAAGTATTGTGTGGCTGGCATGAGTACCCTGGCACTGCAGTGACATGAGGATTCACTGGCATCATAGATGGGGGCCTGTTGAGGTACTTCTGCCTGGTCATGGCGAGACATTTGTGATGACATACAGTGGGGGAAAAAAGTATTTGATCCCCTGCTGATTTTGTACGTTTGATCAGTCTATAATTTTAATGGAAGGTTTATTTGAACAGTGAGAGACAGAATAACAACAAAAATATCCAGAAAAACGCATGTCAAAAATGTTATAAATTGATTTGCATTTTAATGAGGGAAATAAGTATTCGACCCCCTCTCAATCAGAAGGATTTCTGGCTCCCAGGTGTCTTTTATACAGGTAACGAGCTGAGATTAGGAGCACACTCTTAAAGGGAGTGCTCCTAACCGCAGATTGTTACCTGTAAAAAAGACACCTGTCCACAGAAGCAATCAATCAATCAGATTCCAAACTCTCCACCATGGCCAAGATCAAAGAGCTCTCCAAGGATGTCAGGGACAAGATTGTAGACCTACACAAGGCTGGAATGGGCTACAAGACCATCGCCAAGCAGCTTGGTGAGAAGGTGACAACATTTGGTGCGATTATTCGCAAATGGAAGAAACACAAAAGAACTGTCAATATCCCTCGGCCTGGGGCTCCGTGCAAGATCTCACCTCGTGGAGTTGCAATGATCATGAGAACGGTGAGGAATCAGCCCAGAACTACACGGGAGGATCTTGTCAATGATCTCAAGGCAGCTGGGACCATAGTCACCAAGAAAACAATTGGTAACACACTACGCCGTGAAGGACTGAAATCCTGCAGCGCCTGCAAGATCCCCCTGCTCAAGAATACATATACAGGCCTGTCTGAAGTCTGCCAATGAACATCTGAATGATTCAGAGGACAACTGGGTGAAAGTGTTGTGGTCAGATGAGACCAAAATGGAGCTCTTTGGCATCAACTCAACTCGCCGTGTTTGGAGGAGGAGGAATGCTGCCTATGACCCCAAGAACACCATCTCCACCGTCAAACATGGAGGTGGAAACATTATGCTTTGGGGGTGTTTTTCTGCTAAGGGGACAGGACAACTTCACCGCATCAAAGGGACGATGGACGGGGCCATGTACCGTCAAATCTTGGGTGAAAACCTCCTTCCCTCAGCCAGGGCATTGAAAATGGGTCGTGGATAGGTATTCCAGCATGACAATGACCCAAAACACACGGCCAAGGCAACAAAGGAGGGGCTCAAGAAGAAGCACATTAAGGTCCTGGAGTGGCCTAGCCAGTCTCCAGACCTTAATCCCATAGAAAATCTGTGGAGGGAGCTGAAGGTTCGAGTTGCCAAACGTCAGCCTCGAAACCTTAATGACTTGGAGAAGATCTGCAAAGAGGAGTGGGACAAAATCCCTCCTGAGATGTGTGCAAACCTGGTGGCCAACTACAAGAAACGTCTGACCTCTGATTGCCAACAAGGGTTTTGCCACCAAGTGCTAAGTCATGTTTTGCAGAGGGGTCAAATACTTATTTCCGTCATTAAAATGCTAATCATTTTATAACATTTTTGACATGCATTTTTCTGGATTTTTTGTTGTTGTTTTTCTGTCTCTCACTGTTCAAATAAACCTACTATTAAAATTATAGACTGATCATTTCTTTGTAAGTGGGCAAACGTACAAAATCAGCAGGGGATCAAATACTTTTTCCCCCCACTGTATGTTAACGAAAGCAGAGCAATAAATCGCAATTGATTGTCATCGATTTCCCTCTTTGTATTGAGTGTGCACTGTGCAGTCATCTTGTCCTCTAGCAATTTCCCTGCATTGTGCAATATTCAATGGGTCTGTGTTGGCTGCCTTCACTGTGTCCTTCTTTTTCTCCCGTCTTTAGTCAGAATGGTTAAACTAGTTTGGAGCACAAACCCCAGAGTGGTTAGCTACTTTACCTTTTAGAAGTAAGATGAGAAAGTTTTGTGAGTCAAAAGTAACTGGGGAAGAATTAAAGGCTGCCATCTGTTGAGAAATCACAGTCTGATTTCATTACACAGTTAACAGGCTGGAAGTCCCATCCTCTCCCATCAGCAATTAAAACAGTCTTGTACCATTAGGCATATTAATTATCTTCAGCAGGTCAATCACTATTCAGATTCCAGATTCAGAAATGGTGTTTTCCAAGATTTGCTTGGGGACAAATGTTTCATGGCTTGCATTACTACTCTTCCTGTCTTCTAGCATAAATATTCAGTTTGTTGCAATTCATCTCTCTTATCTCCATTCATCTCTATTCCAGGACCAGTGGTTTGGGGTGATCTGAGATGTACAGACATGAATGAAGCTAATAGAGAGAGCTATGGATAAGAACCATGGATCAGTCCTATTAGTTGGGAGCTCATCAGAATGAGACTGGAAACTCTTCAACCCTATGGTTCCAACCCCTCAACCCTCCGTTTGTTTCTCAGATCCTGGTGCACGTAGGCTTCCTGACAGAGGAGTCAGGGGACGTGTTCAGCCCCAAGGTCCTGAAGGGAGGTCCTCTGGGGGAGATGGTCCAGTGGGCCGACATCCTCACAGCCCTGCACGTCCTGGGACACAACCTCAAGATCTCTGTCTCGCTGAAGGAGCTGCAGGGGTGAGTCAGATGATGTCATATTCTATCTATGTCTATATCTATATGTAAGGATGGGACCTATCACAGTGGTCAGACAGAGTCTAGTGGTTCAGAACAACTTCCTCTGGCTCAGAGTATATAAAGTCATGCATGAGAGAGGACTTTTTCAGCACCATGGATAGCTCCAGGGAGAACCGTGCTATGGCCTTTCTAACTGTTCTGTCAATTCTTAATCCCCTCAGGAATGCTCTAGTCCTGTGACATGTATTTATTGAGAGTCATGTGATTTGTTGTGACGACATGATATTTTTCCCCACTTTGAGATGTTTTTTTTGCACACACATTTGGGTGAACAAACAAGCTTATTTCTCTGGCACTCATGTCATACATATCTTATAAACACATCTCTATTTATACCGTCTTACCTCTTTAGGTGATGTGTAACCATGTATAAGGCAGCCCATCTCAGGGTTCATTCCCACGCAGTGTGTTTGGTCACATTTGGTCTCACCCTGATAAGCTTCCTGTCTCCCTGTGGACTGGAGTTCCAGCCAGACAGACAGTGTGTGTTCCTCTCCCAGCTCACTGACCCCAGACAGACAGCGTTTATGTGTTCTTCTTCCAGCTCACTGACCCCAGACTGATAGCAGTGGCTGGCTGGGCCACAGAGCAACATTCTGTCTAACCAAGGCTTTATTTATCCATCTGAAAAGATAACGCTATTGATTTTCAAATCGGCCAGGTGTGACTGCTGGAGTTAAGAGAGCAGATGGTTCAATCTGGGAGTAAATGCCATAAACGTCTTGGAGGACCCAGTCCCGGCCTCTCCTTTTATATTTTACCCTTTCCCAGTTTCACCCGGCCTGGTCAAAATTGCAGTGTTTAAGTCAGACTGGAGATATCGGATATTGTCGATTCCTGCCAGTGCAGACGTGAGGCTGAGAGAAATTGGACAGGCAGCAGCATATGGTGTGGCTTCTGTTATTGAACACATATTCCTCACTGTGGGGAAGCGTCAGAGTTAGAGCTGCACTGAAGACTTAGAGCTTCCCTGTGATCTCAAATTTGAGTTTTGAAGAAAGCGGCTTTGATAAGGGTAGACTGGAGATCAGTGAGAGCGGATGGGATTCTGCCTCTTCTGCCCACGCTATTATTTACCTCACTAATTGGTGTCATGGAGTATTGAATTACTGCATTCAGTCACCACAGGGAATGTGTCTTGTGAATGTTGATGAAACCGCATGAGACTGACAGTAATTGTCAGTCAGAAACAAATTGGAGCTGTGCTAAAGCCATGTTAGGCTCTGTTTCCGAAGGTTGAAATGCTCTGTGTGTGTGTGTGTGTGTGTGTGTGTGTGTGTGTGTGTGTGTGTGTGTGTGTGTGTGTGTGTGTGTGTGTGTGCGTGTGTTCTAGTGTGTTTGTTTATTGGTATATGTGATGGTCTACTGTAAGGCCCATGCAGCTCTCTATTTGTCAGGAAATGGAATGTGCAGCCTTAGAGAAAATATAATAGAAGGTTGAAATTGGAGCCTATTGGATTTATCAGACAGACCATTTCACCCTTTTTCTCACAGAGAAAAGAGATGCAGTACATTTCCCACTCTCTTTTTATGATCCTATCTTCTCAAATTGGCCAATAAAAGAGATGCTGAATGTCCAATAAATTCCTTTCCAGGAACATTAATGAATAGGAAAATCAGACATTTCTCTCCGTCTCTACCTCCCTCTCTCACACTCTCTCTCTCTCTCACTATTAAGTTGGCAGATTGCTATATGGTTTGTGCTCCCACAGATTCCTCCAGGGTTGTATCTATTTAGATTTCATCCTCCTTTCTCGCCCACTCAGCCTGGGAAACATGTCATCCTAATATCCCATGGTCTACAGCGGCTGTTACAAGAAGACGATGGTTGATATTGTTGTTTTGCAGATCATGGGTTGCTTGGTTTCATCCAAACCACCAGATACTGTAGCTACTACTACTCTAAGTTAGATATAGATTAGTAGTAGCTACAGTACCTGCTGGTTTGGATGAAACCAAGCAGTTTGCTTGAGTGGTTGGAATTGTTTCTCATTTGTCACTTCCCCTGCCAGCTTTATGGACTAGTCCTCTGGCTCTCTTTTTTTCATACAATCTTTTTTTATTCAGATGTCTCCGTTCCACTCGTTCCTTTAGCTGAGAGCCTTTTTTTCTCAGTACAAGCTTCTGGCTCACATCGCTTGCAGATGCTTAACTAAGCTGCTTTGGTATATTTTTAGTGATATTTCTGGACAGAGAGGAGGACGCTCCTCTGCATGCAGCCAGATTCATCAAGTCCGCCTTCGCACAGAAAAACAGCTTGAAAAGACATTCTCCAAGGACTGTTCCATCTGTAAATGTTCATGATTAATGTAAGCCCATTTTTCTGTTGCTGTTGGTCAAGTTGTGGTAGTAGTTTGGGATGGTGCAGTGTGTTTTTCTATGTTAGAGTATGAAAACAAAAGTATGAAAATGTACGGTATGCCCTCACCACTGTAAGTCACTCTGGATAAGAGCGTCTGCTAAATGACTAACATTTAAAAACTGTAAACATCCCATTATTGGTCACCCTCTTTCTCTGCTGTGTTGCCTTGACGGGCAGATGAGTCACTAGGCTGAGAGTGGGGATGGGAGGAAGTGATGAGGCTCCAGTCTCTGTCAAGGGAGGTGAGGTTAATTGAAGGGGGAGCCTCAGTGGTTGTAACATCATATTTGTTGGGAACAGCATCACATGTGCTAAAAGGTGCCCTGTGGTGGTTAGCCGAGCAGTGCAGACAGCTGTCACTTCCTCTAGGGGATCTCCCCCCTGTTCCTCCCAGTGCGACATGAGTAATTAGCCAGCACCAGAGCATGGCTTATCAACACCTGAGGAGGAGAAAAGGGAGAGTGGAGAGGAGAGAGGGAGGTGATAGCAGCCTGACAGAGCTGGCTGGCTCTGCAGTGACGACAGGACCAGGAGAATACTGAGAACCCCCCCCTGCTACAGCAGCTCTGTCTGTCTCCACCCACACAGACCCTGTCCTCTACCCTCTGAGACCAGAGAGAGAGAGAGAGAGAGAGAGAGAGAGGGAAAGGGAGGGGGTGATTCCATAATATGAGGAACATACATCATTTGAACCCTCAGCACGAGTCCAATCAGAAGCGTGATAGAGCCGTGCAATAAATGACGAGTAGGTTCAAACTGATCTGGAATCAGAGATAGTATCGATAAGAGCACAGCCACTATGTGTATGGGAAGGAGGCACTAAGAAACATAACTCTCCCTGTCGTTTTACCCCTATCAAATCACCCTTTGAGGCTGATTAGGCTTCCAGAATCGGGGCTGCTTTTTGTGCCTGCAAGTGCTACTGCGCTCTCTCACCCTCCAGCCTTTCCAACGATGTGCTTTTGTTTCTCGGCTTTGAAAAGCCAAACTAAAGCAGCCTTGTTAAAAATAGACTGCTGTGTGTTTACAATATGTTGCAGTGCGCAGCACTTTTACAGAATCAGAGTTGAGAGAAGATTTTTATCGCTTTTTATCGCATTTGGGTCACGGCAAGATAACATGATAGAATCATGTGACATGATTTAGCTGCAGCGAGAGGGATTCAACTTCATCCAAGAGTCATAGTGTGATGCCTAAATGAGATTGAGACCAAGGGACTACATGGTGTGTTTTTGAGTGTTGCATGTCAGTTTTCATCCAGTTTGAATCGCTACTGTAAACAACATATGGATGTAAGATATTGCAATCGCTGCTAGTTTCCTCTACTATATGTTGTAAACTCAGCAAAAATAGAAACGTCCCTTTTTCAGGACCCTGTCTTTCAAAGACAATTCGTATAAATCCAAATAACTTCACAGATCTTAATTGTACAGGGTTTAAACACTATTTCCCATGCTTGTTCAATGAACCATAATCAATTAATCAACATGCACCTGTGGAACGGTCATTAAGACACTAACAGCTTACAGACGGTAGGCAATTAAGGTCACAGTTATGAAAACATAGGACACTAAAGAGGCCTTTCTACTGACTCTGAAAAACACCAAAAGAAGGGTGCCCAGGGTCCCTGCTCATCTGCGTGAACGTGCCTTAGGCATGCTGCAAGGAGGCATTACACCGAGGCCTATACCCTGGAGCGGGATCGATTTGGAGGTGGAGGGTCCGTCATGGTCTGGGTCACAGCATCATCGGACTGAGCTTGTTGTCATTGCAGGCAATCTCAACGCTGTGCGTTATAGGGAAGACATCCTCCTCCCTCATGTGGTACCCTTCCTGCAGGCTCGTCCTGACATGACCCTCCAGCAATGACAATGCCACCAGCCATACTACTTGTTCTGTGTGTGATTTCCTGCAAGACAGGAATGTCAGTGTTCTGCAGTGGCCAGCGAAGAGCCCAGATCTCAATCCCATTGAGCATGTTTGGGACATGTTGGATCGGAGGGTGAGGGCTAGGGCCATTCCCCCCAGAAATGTCCGGGAACTTGCAGGTGCCTTGGTGGAAGAGTGGGGTAACATTTCACAGCAAGAACTGGCAAATCTGGTACAGTCCATGAGGTAGAGATGCACTGCAGTACTTAATGCAGCTGGTGGCCACACCAGATACTGACTGTTACTTTTGATTTTGACCCCCCCCCTTTGTTCAGGGACACATTATTCAATTTCTGGTAGTCACATGTCTGTGGAACTTGTTCAGTTTATTTTTACATTTACATTTTAGTCATTTAGCAGACGCTCTTATCCAGAGCGACTTACAGTAGTGAATGCATACATTTCAATTCATTTCATACATTTTTTTTTTCTCGTACTGGCCCCCCGTGGGAATCGAACCCACAACCCTGGCGTTGCAAACACCATGCTCTACCAACTGAGCCACAGTTGTTGAATTTTGTTATGTTCATAAAAATATTTACACGTTAAGTTTGCTGAAAATGAACGCAGTTGACAGTGAGAGGACGTTTCTTTTGTCACTTGAACATTGTGACATTTAATTGGACACACCCTGTATTTTGAAAAATAGGACCAAATATGAACACCCGTTATATACTGTATATATCCTGCAGTAGACATGGAGCAGGAGAGGCCAAACACAGTTCTCAGTAGCTGCAGTAGTATCTGCTAGCGCCACTCAATCTTCTCCACATTGAGGTTTTGACTCACAGGGCTGACTGTACAGAGCCAAAAAGTGGGCGGTCGACATTCAACACTAACAATAAGCAATCAGTGAATAAAAGTGCGGAAATAGCATAACAAGTGGGTGTTCCACATTAAGAGGAAGCTGTGCTTTTGTTGTTGACGGAGGCAGCGTCTCAGTCTCTTATGCCCAACTCTCTCAACTGGCTCATTACTATGCCTGGCTCTGCTCTGCCAAGCAGGTCTCCACGCTGCCACTACCCTCTCTCTGCCCGTTTCTTTTCTTCCACACTGAGCCCTCTGCACCCCATGGCCCCACCCTGGCCTCCTTCCTGTGAATGTGGCACGGCATCTGCCACGGGCCAATTCTCCTCACCGTCTGACTTCCTCCTCTCTGTGAGATAGACTTCTGCTCAGCTACAGTATGAGGTTCTCTCTCTGATATCTGGCAGCACGGTGCAGGTGGCCAGTCCACTCAGTGGGATACACCAAGATGGCCTGGTGCATGTAGCTGGTTCTTTTCTTATGGGGTGCCAGTCCATCCTCCCCTCCTCTCTTCTTCCGCTCCTTCCCTCTCCTTCCCTCCCCCTTTCTTCACCTACTCTCTCCCACTCCTGCCGAACTCACAGCAGGACTGTCAGCTGCCGATCTCTTTCCTCTAGTTTGTGCGTCAGACTCAGTGTGTGTGTTTGTTCGTGTGCACGTGCGTGTATGTGTTGCTTTTTATTCAACTGCTGCTCATTTTCAGCTCCATAACTGCAAATGTAATCCCCCTGTTCTCTCCAAGTTTGCATGGATTTGCATATATCCAATTAAAGCCCTGAACACAGCAGATTTAGTGCATTTGTGTGCAATTCTGCCTCATGGAGTCACATAATGCACTTTGTAATTATTAAACATTTGTTGTAATTATTAAACATTTGTTCTCACATTATCACACCACATCTTTTATCTGATCTATCCCTTAAATCATTGTTTTATATGTTCTAATAAATACAGTACCTCCGTTCTATTGGAGAACAAACTGGAAGAGTTCCGTTCGAGACTATACTATCAATGGGACCTGAAGAACTATAATATACGGTCTTTCTCGGAGTTGTGGCTGAACTAGGTCTAGCTGTTTTTTCTATGCATCGGCAGGACAGGACATCAGCGTCGGGTAAGCTCAAAGGGGGAGGTGCGTGTCTCTTCGTTAACAACAGTTGGCACGCGATCTGTAATATTAAGGATTCTGCTCGCCTGAGTAAGAATATCTCATGATAAGCTATAAACTCTATTTAGCAAGAGAGTTTTCACCTATATTTTTCATAGCTGTCTATTTACCACATCAAACCAATGCTGGCATTAAGACCACACTTCACAAGCTGTATAGGGCCATAAGCAAACAAGAAAATGCTCATCCAGAAGCAGTGCTCCTAGTGGCCAGTGATTTTAATGCAGGAAAACTGAAATCCCTCTTACCTAATTTCTACCAGCATGTCACTTGTGCAACTAGAGGCAAAAAAACTCTAGATCACCTTTACTCCACACACAGAAACACATACAAAGCTCTCCCTCACCCTCCATTTGGCTAATCTGACCATAACTCAATCCTCCTGATTCATGCTTTAAATAAAAACTCAAACAGGAAGTACCAGTGATGCGCTCAATACGGAAGTGTTCGGTGAAGCGGATGCTAAGCTACAGGACTGTTTTGCTAGCACAGACTGGAATATGTTCCGGGATTTATCTGATGGCATTGAGAAGTTTACCACATCAGTCACCGGCTTCATTAATAAGTGCACAATGATGTCCCCACAGTGACCGTATTTACGTAGGTGGGTATTTCTGCAACTACGGGCACTTCTATGTCCTCGGGTCAATTTTGGGGATTTTATAAAAAATAAAACAAATACAAACATTTGTATGTTAAGTTCACACTGGAACCACCCCATACTTTTTTAAACACCTCTATATCAAGTATTTTAGCTACTTTTCAGATGCATTTTATACCTCAATATCACTATTTTGCCCCTGACCCAGACTTTTAAGCTCCTACTATGTTTTTCAATGAGAAAACATTAATAATTACACATTATATAATGGTATATACTACAGAAAGAGTCAATTAAATAAAATCTATATCAATATTTATTGTGAGTATGCCCTTTACACAAAATATACCTGTCCTTTTGGGAGTGGTGTCATTTCCACCACCGAGGACAAATTCTTCATTAATAAAGTTTTTTTCAAGAGAATGTTAATTTAATTACCATGGAAACATTGTGACACTGAAGCAAATGGCTGCAGTGGACAGTTATTCCAGATGTGATGTCCAGAAGTTGAAGAAAAATTTGGGTAAATATTGCTTGTGTAGAGAATATTTTAATTGTCAGTCATTTCCAAACAGGCTATAATTTCTTTCATTTGTGGTAGAACTTTTGAATTTTTTTTCTATTTTAGGTATTTAGTGTAAATGATATGCTAGCTGTAATACTAACCAAAGCATGCTAAGCAGTCTGTCAATTTTCTCCAGAAACTATAGAAGTGACATTTCCATCACAAACATAAGTGTGGTGGAAATGACACAAATCCATTATCTTCCTCGTTTTTACTTTCCTTTTTTTATTTTGGCTTATTTAATCATGTTTTAAATGAATTGAATCTAGTAAATGCTCCAAGGTGTGCACAAGTTGAAAACGAAGTAGTATTTGTCTTTATTTTTAGACGATGCCACATAAAACAACACAGAGGTCACAGACATATAGAAACAAAATAAAAAATGATCCTATACGATACCAGGAACATCTGCAAAAAGACAGGGAGAGATACTGGAAGAAAAAAGAAAGGGAGAAGTGAAATCTATCTCTGAGCTCACAAAGCGAGAACAAAGAAACGAGAAGGCAATGGAAATGTAACCAACAAAATAGAAGACAGACTTTAAAGAAAACAGTTGCAATGGAGACCTACCTATCAGGCAACACACCACCTCAGTCACCAGATGGAGACCTACCTATCAGGCAACACACCACCTCAGTCACCAGATGGAGACCTACCTATCAGGCAACACACCACCTCAGTCACCAGATGGAGACCTACCTATCAGGCAACACACCACCTCAGTCACCAGATGGAGACCTACCTATCAGGCAACACACAACCTCAGTCACCAGATGGAGACCTACCTATCAGGCAACACACCACCTCAGTCACCAGATGGAGACCTACCTATCAGGCAACACACCACCTCAGTCACCAGATGGAGACCTACCTATCAGGCAACACACCACCTCAGTCACCAGATGGAGACCTACCTATCAGGCAACACACCACCTCAGTCACCAGATGGAGACCTACCTATCAGGCACCACAACACCTCAGTCACCAGATGGAGACCTACCTATCAGGCAACACATCACCTCTGTCGTGTCTTTGGCATCATTAAACTGAAGATATGTTTATCAAATAACTCTCTGTAATTATTACGCGATTAAACTGATTAATCGTGTAACTGTAATTAACTAGGAGGTCGGGGCACCAAGGAAAATATTCAGATTACAAGTTATAATTTTCCTAATATAACTTTCAGATATCATAATATATACGTCATTAAATCAGTGTTCTGATTTAATGACGTATTCTTTACCTTGGTCAGTCTCATTCCAAACGTCATAAATTGTTGGTTATCTGCATGAACCCAGTCTTCACTATGAGTCATCCATACATCAATTGTCTTAAAATCATTTATTTACTAAACTAAATAATTCAACAGAAATGCAAAACAAACAGATATGGTTACAAGGAAATGATAGAAGAATGTGCCCTAGTGGGCTAAACCGGCATGGCGGGTTGTTAGACAAAAGGGGCGGTGGGGCGGCGGAGAAGACACTACAGAGTTGATAAATATTAACAATTGAAATGCTAATCCTTTGCACATGAACGCTCACTCATTCGGGAACAATTGCAATCAATATATATATTTACGCTCAGTGTGCCATCGGGATCTTTGTTGAAAAGTTCTGTTCTGTTGGAAAGTTTTGTCCTCTCGTTCTCTCTCTCTCTCTCTCTCTCTCTCTCTCTCTCTCTCTCAGTTAGAATGGATATTTCAAAGTGACATTCATTAATGTCGTTATAGAATGAATTTTCCAGCGGTTGTCACGTTCAATGATACCGAATTCCTAGCTGCAGACTAGTAATTAATATCAAAGACTTGTTCTTATTCCGGTTTGGAGCGAGCAGTCGCACTACGCTTCACTCCACAGGTAATATTACACTTCACTACATTACAACGGTTTGATTTGTTTGATCTGAGCAATTTTTTCTTAGCTAGCTACATAGCCGTCTTTGTATCAAAGATAATCGTGTAGCTTAGAGTAATTATCGAAGTTAGCTATCTTCGTCCTCCTAACGTAGTCATCACTGCTAGCTAGCTAGTCAACACTGCTAGCTAGCCAACCAGCCAACTTCCACCGACTAGCAGCACTGTAGAATCTATTACATTACAACGGAACGACTTGACTAGTGTAGTGTTAGTGAGCCAGCTACATAGTTGTCTTTGCTGTCTTTGCATCTAAGATAATTGTGTAGTTTAGAGTAATTATTAGTAACTAGCCAGCCGCGACGCGACGCCAGACTTAGTCAACACACCTAGTCTTCATTAACCCACTGCTAGCTAGCTAGCCAACCGTTACCGACTAGCAGCGCTGTAGATACTAATACTTTACAACGGAACGACTTGATTAGTGTAGTGTTAGTGAGCCAGCTACATAGTTGTCTTTGCTGTCTTTGCATCTAAGATAATTGTGTAGTTTAGAGTAATTATTAGTAACTAGCCAGCCGCGACGCCAGACGTAGTCAACACACCTAGTCATCATTAACCCACTGCTAGCTAGCTAGCCAACAGCTAGCCAACCGTTACCGACTAGCAGCGCTGTAGATACTAATACTTTACAATGGAACGATTTGACTAGTGCAGTGTTGGCTAGCTAGCTACATAGTTGTCTTTGTCATAGCTTGATAATTGTGTAGTTTAGTAATTATCGAGGTTAGCTAGCCAGCTATTGCCGTCCCCCGCGACGCCATTTTTCCAAACCCAGCCAACTATTACCGACGAGTAGCACTGTAGAAACTAAATACATTACAAAGGAACGTCTTGATTAGTGTTATGTTAGCTAGCTACAAAGTTGCTTTTGTATCATGACAAGGTGTGGTACTGAAACTATCGAGGTCACCTAGCCAGCTACACCTAGCCAGCTACACGTTCAAACAAAGTCAACAACGCAGCCACTGCTAGCTAGCCTACTCCACCAGCCAGCAGTACTGTATCATTTTCGTCATTTTAGTCAATAAGATTTTTTGCAACGTAAGCTTAACTTTCTGAACATTCGAGACGTGTAGTCCACTTGTCATTCCAATCTCCTTTGCATAAGCGTAGCCTCTTCTGTAGCTTGTCAACTATGTGTCTGTCTATCCCTGTTCTCTCCCCTCTGCACAGGCCATACAAACGCTCCACACCGCGTGGCCGCTGCCACTCTAACCTGGTGGTCCCAGCGCGCACGACCCACGTGGAGTTCCAGGTCTCCGGCAGCCTCTGGAACTGCCGGTCTGCGGCCAACAAGGCTGAGTTCATCTCAGCCTATGCTACCCTCCAGTCCCTAGACTTCCTGGCGCTGACGGAAACATGGATTACCACAGATAACACTGCTACTCCTACTGCTCTCTCCTCGTCTGCCCACGTGTTCTCGCATACCCCTAGAGCATCGAGCCAGCGGGGTGGTGGCACTGGAATCCTCATCTCTCCCAAGTGGACATTCTCTCTTTCTCCCCTGACCCATCTGTCTATCTCCTCATTTGAATTCCATGCTGTCACAGTTACCAGCCCTTTCAAGCTTAACATCCTCATCATTTATCGCCCTCCAGGTTCCCTTGGAGAGTTCATCAATGAGCTTGACGCCTTGATAAGTTCCTTTCCTGAGGATGGCTCACCTCTCACAGTTCTGGGTGACTTTAACCTCCCCACGTCTACCTTCGACTCATTCCTCTCTGCCTCCTTAATTCCACTCCTCTCCTCTTTTGACCTCACCCTCTCACCTTCCCCCCCTACTCACAAGGCAGGCAATACGCTTGACCTCATCTTTACTAGATGCTGTTCTTCCACTAATCTCATTGCAACTCCCCTTCAAGTCTCCGACCACTACCTTGTATCCTTTTCCCTCTCGCTCTCATCCAAAACTTCTCACTCTGCCCCTACTCGGATGGTATTGCGCCGTCCCAACCTTCGCTCTCTCTCTCCCGCTACTCTCTCCTCTTCCATCCTATCATCTCTTCCCTCTGCTCAAACCTTCTCCAACCTATCTCCTGATTCTGCCTCCTCAACCCTCCTCTCCTCCCTCTCTGCATCCTTTGATTTTCTCTGTCCCCTATCCTCCAGGCCGGCTCGGTCCTCCCCTCCTGCTCCGTGGCTCGACGACTCACTGCGAGCTCACAGAACAGGGCTTCGGGCAGCCGAGCGGAAATGGAGGAAAACTCGCCTCCCTGCGGACCTGGCATCCTTTCACTCCCTCCTCTCTACATTTTCCTCTTCTGTCTCTGCTGCTAAAGCCACTTTCTACCACTCTAAATTCCAAGCATCTGCCTCTAACCCTAGGAAGCTTTTTGCTACCTTCTCCTCCCTCCTGAATCCTCCTCCCCCTCCCCCCCCCCCTCCTCCCTCACTGCGGATGACTTCGTCAACCATTTTGAAAAGAAGGTTGACGACATCCGATCCTCGTTTGCTAAGTCAAGCGACACCGCTGGTCCTGCTCACACTGCCCTACCCTGTGCTTTGACCTATTTCTCCCCTCTCTCTCCAGATGAAATCTCGCGTCTTGTGATGGCCGGCCGCCCAACAACCTGCCCACTTGACCCTATCCCCTCCTCTCTTCTCCAGACCATTTCCGGAGACCTTCTCCCCTACCTCACCTCGCTCATCAACTCATCCTTGACCGCTGGCTACGTCCCTTCCGTCTTCAAGAGAGCGAGAGTTGCACCCCTTCTGAAAAAACCTACACTCGATCCCTCCGATGTCAACAACTACAGACCAGTATCCCTTCTTTCTTTTCTCTCCAAAACTCTTGAACGTGCCGTCCTTGGCCAGCTCTCCTGCTATCTCTCTCAGAACGACCTTCTTGATCCTAATCAGTCAGGTTTCAAGACTGGGCATTCAACTGAGACTGCTCTTCTCTGTGTCACGGAGGCTCTCCGCACTGCTAAAGCTAACTCTCTCTCCTCTGCTCTCATCCTTCTAGACCTATCTGCTGCCTTTGATACTGTGAACCATCAGATCCTCCTCTCCACCCTCTCCGAGCTGGGCATCTCCGGCGCGGCCCACGCTTGGATTGCGTCCTACCTGACAGGTCGCTCCTACCAGGTGGCGTGGCGAGAATCTGTCTCCGCACCACGGGCTCTCACCACTGGTGTCCCCCAGGGCTCTGTTCTAGGCCCTCTCCTATTCTCGCTATACACCAAGTCACTTGGCTCTGTCATATCCTCACACGGTCTCTCCTATCATTGCTATGCAGACGACACACAATTAATCTTCTCCTTTCCCCCTTCTGACAACCAGGTGGCGAATCGCATCTCTGCATGTCTGGCAGACATATCAGTGTGGATGACGGATCACAACCTCAAGCTGAACCTCGGCAAGACGGAGCTGCTCTTCCTCCCGGGGAAGGACTGCCCGTTCCATGATCTCGCCATCACGGTTGACAACTCCCTTGTGTCCTCCTCCCAGAGTGCTAAGAACCTTGGCGTGATCCTGGACAACACCCTGTCGTTCTCCACTAACATCAAGGCGGTGACCCGATCCTGTAGGTTCATGCTCTACAACATTCGCAGAGTACGACCCTGCCTCACACAGGAAGCGGCGCAGGTCCTAATCCAGGCACTTGTCATCTCCCGTCTGGATTACTCCAACTCGCTGTTGGCTGGGCTCCCTGCCTGTGCCATTAAACCCCTACAACTCATCTAGAACGCCGCAGCCCGTCTGGTGTTCAACCTTCCCAAGTTCTCTCACGTCACCCCGCTCCTCCGCTCTCTCCACTGGCTTCCAGTTGAAGCTCGCATCCGTTACAAGACCATGGTGCTTGCCTACGGAGCTGTGAGGGGAACGGCACCTCCGTACCTTCAGGCTCTGATCAGGCCCTACACCCAAACAAGGGCACTGCGTTCATCCACCTCTGGCCTGCTCGCCTCCCTACCTCCGAGGAAGCACAGTTCCCGCTCAGCCCAGTCAAAACTGTTCGCTGCTCTGGCACCCCAATGGTGGAACAAGCTCCCTCACGATGCCAGGACAGCGGAGTCAATCACCACCTTCCGGAGACACCTGAAACCCCACCTCTTTAAGGAATACCTGGGATAGGATAATGTAATCCTTCTAACCCCCCCCCCCTTAAAAGATTTAGATGCACTATTGTAAAGTGGTTGTTCTACTGGATATTATAGGTGAATGCACCAATTTGTAAGTCGCTCTGGATAAGAGCGTCTGCTAAATGACTTAAATGTATGTAAATGTAAATGTATTCTGTATCGATAGTCTAATAGTTTAACCACGTGGTATGGTTAAAGTTCAGTAGAGGGATGCATGGTCAAACCTATTAGCCAACTCGTAATGGAGTGGAGGCCTGGTCTGGTGATAGAAACCCTGGGTGGGGGTTTTATTCGGAATGACAGAAAAAGGCTGTCTCATGACGCCAGGTCTCGTCTGTTCATGGGGGCGTGCCGATGACTTGGTAAAACTTTAAACAGAAAATACAATTCTCTCACATTAACATCTTACAAGCATCCCAACATATTCCAAATAGCTTTATCCTTATTCATTAATTTTATACAACCATTTAGATGTAAGTCTCATAGCTGAGGCTAGTATATAAACATTATTATGGTAATATGGCCGTATTGTCTCTCATGAGTTTCACAAAATTGTACCAAACGGACCAGTTCGTAGCTGGATTCTTCACCGATCTTTTATACCATCTCCAGAACATAAATGTCGTTCGGTTCTCCAATTCTGTGAGGTGGAAGAATTCCTTTGTCTCTCTATGAAAACACTCTGTCTCTTTATTCTGTGGCTATGAGGCAGGACATTTTCTTAGGAATTTACGACCCCTTCTGACCACAGCAGCCTGGGTGTAGGAGACAGAGGGAGATGGGTGCAGAAGTAGGGGGATGGTGCAGAGGGAGGGGGTCAACTGTGCTCGCTGTACCCAAAGAGGGCAACGCCATGACACCTCATTCACCAGATGACTTGCAGCCAGAACAGGAAGCTAACATACCTGCCCCTAACTTACTTGCCCTGATGCACACCCTGATACCCCTTCCTCATCATCTGCAACAGGAATGAGAAGTTGAATACTTGCTGGAAGGAAAAAGGTTGGAAGAGGTTGCTCAAAAGCATACAGAGATCTTAGTATGACAAATGTCAAACTTGATAATGCTTTACGGAAAGCTGAGAAATACAAAAAAAGGTATGATTGACTGATGAACAAAATGGAGAGACAAGATTCCCCAAAGACAAAACATCAACTGAAGGGAACTCCGAAAAACTTGAAGGATTTTATTGTTTCAAAATGTGCTGTGCCAAGGACAAACAAGTGGCTTCAAAAATGCTCAGAGGCAACATCCTGAGAAAGTATGGCCTGGTCAAAGCCACATACAGAGAATTTTGATTTTCAGCAAAAGCAATGAGGGCAAATGAAAACAGGCCATCAAGTCTTCAATACTCCAGGAAAAATCAGTGTAACAGAATTAGCACTGCCACAGAAGAGAAAATCACTAGATTCTATGAACGTAATGACAACAGCAGAGCAACAACAGGGAAAAAGGACACACTAACGAGGAACAAGAAGAAAAAGCAGAAGCTCTTCTTGAATGGCACAATTCAGAATCTTTATCAGAAGTTTAAGAGGGAATATTCAGAAATTCAAATTTCCTACTGTCAATTCTGCAAAATATGTCATTTTAGGGTTGTCAAGCCAGCAGTCCAAGATGGGACACATGTCTCTGCAAAACCCACGCCAACCTCCAATTCATGGTGGACAAACTACAGTATCACAAAATGATCAGCTGCAGCAACATTGAGACTATTGAGTCTTTGTGCTGTGAGAACCTGAAGAAATATTGCATGTATAGAGCGTGCTCCCTTTGTCAAGCAAAAACATCTGACTTTGATGCTGGTGAGCAGACATGGTGGTTTGAGTGGAAAAACAAAGAGGAAAACATGGAGAAGTTCACTGTACATTTGACAGTAAAAGAAAAGGTATGTGGCACACTGCAAATTCTATTGGAGGACTTCTCCAAAGGATTGAAAGAGAAGTTGGGGAAACACATGTACAACATTCAACACCAGTACTCCAAACGGAGAGAATTAAAAGAGAATCTGGGGAAAGAGGAGATCATTGTGCATATTGACTTTGCAGAGAACTACCTGTGTAAATGGCCAATGAGAGACGATATCATATGGTACAGACCACAGACCAGGCACATGGAGCTGGATGCCTTGGTCTGAGAGTAACTTAGCTCTCTTTCTAAGCCTTAGATACACTTGGAAACTCACTATACAGTACATACAAAGCAGGGCATAAAATCATACATGAAATAAAACATGTGTAGGTCTCAATTAACTCTTCCCTCTATAGATGTGCTAGAATTTCTATTTGTAGCATCTAAGTGTAGTCAAGGACAACACATTGTTCTCATGTTGAAAAGGTGTTAGATCCAGTGTTTTGGAATCTTACTTTGTCTTATATTAATGAATTGTTTAACAGTGGTGGTTGTTCAAAATGTTTGCAATAAAATATTGTTTTCATAAGTTTTTTTTTACATAGATGCCATTTCCACCACACCTTGTCATTTCCACCACACCTTGTCATTTCCATCACACCTTGTCATTTCCATCACACCTTGTCATTTCCACCACACCTTGTCATTTCCACCACACCTTGTCATTTCCACCACACCTTGTCATTTCCACCACACCTTGTCATTTCCACCACACCTTGTCATTTCCACCACACCTTGTCATTTCCATCACAACCCATATTTTTTAGGTAAATAAGTATATTATGTATAATTTACATACATTTATTTGTTTTAGATATGGAAATCATATGGTTGTTATCATAATCTCACAAGAAGGTTGGGTGGAAATATCTTATTTTTCATGATAAATAAATGTTTTCAGCTGTCACCAAGGGAAGTTTTTACATTCAGGTGTGGTGTTGAATTATTAATATTAGGAAAACCTTAAAAATCACTTAAAATAATATTCAATACAAGTTCATGTACAAATGTATAAGAAATCTGTTATAAATCAATTGTTTGGATGTTTAATGACGTGATGGAAATGACATTTGTCTACGGCTGTCTGGGAAAAATGACAAAAATATACATTCCTGAATAGTACGATCGCAGCCATTATCAGATATAGTTTCTAGACAAATCAAAGACAAGTACAATACTGGTAAAATGGTGTTTGAATAAGTTTTAATTTCTGAAAGTTTGCATGGCCAAAGTGCCCGAAGTTGCAGAATCACCCAGGTACATATCCCAACCAAAAGAAGGATTAAAGGCAACATCCACAATGAGCTAAAAGCTAGAGCTGCCGCTTTCAAGGAACAGGACACTAATCCGGACACTTATGAGAAATCCCGCTACGCCCTCCGATGAACCATCAAACAGGAAATACGTCAATACAACAGATCGAATAAGATAGAATAGGCTCTGATGCTTGTCGGATGTGGCAGGGCTTGCAAACTATAATGGAGTACAAAGGGAAACCCAGCCATGAGCTGCTCTGTGACACGAGCCTACCAGACAAGCTAAATGCCTTCTATGCTTGTTTCGAGGCAAGCAAAACTGAACCATGCATGAGAGCACCAGCTGTTCCGGACAACTGTGTGATCACTCACTCCGTAGCCAATGTGAGTAAGACCTTTAAACAGGTTAACATTCACAAGGCCGCAGGGCCAAATGGATTACCAGGATGCATACTCGGAGCATGTGTTGACCAGTTGGCAAGTGTCTTCAATGACATTTTCAGCCACTCTCTGACCCAGTCTGTAATACATACATGTTTCAAGCAGACCACCATACCTGTGCCCAAGAACCCCAAGGTAACCTGTCTAAATGACTATCGCCCTTAGCACTCACATCTGTAGCCATGAAATGCTTGGCTGGTCATGGCTCACATCAACACCATCCCAGACACCTTGGATCTACTCTAATTTCCATACCGCCCCAACAGATCCACAGATGACGGAATCTCTATTGCACTCCACACTGCCCTTTCCCACCTGTGCAAGAGGAACACCTATGTGAGAATGCTGTTCATTGACTACAGCTTAGCATTCAAGACCAAAGTGCCTTCCAAGCTCATTGCTAAGGACCCTGGGATTGAACACCTCTCTCTGCAACTGGATCATGGACTTCCTGACAGGCCTCCCCAGGTGGTGAGGGTAAGCAACAACAACATCCACCACGCTGTCCCTCAACACGGGGGCCCCTCAGGGATGCATGCTTAGTCCACTCCTGTACTCCCTGTTCACCCACAACTGTGTGGCTGCACACGACTCCAACACCATCATTATGTTTTTTGGAGACACAACGGTGGTAGGCCTGATCACTGACGACGATGAGAACCTATAGGGAGGAGGTCAGAGACTTGGCAGTGTGGTGCCAGGAGACCAACCTCTCACTCAATGTCAGCAAGACAAATGAGCTTATTGTGGACTACAGGAAATGGAGGGCTGTGCACGCCCCCATTCACATCAACGGGGCTTGTAGTGGAGAACTTCAAGCTCCTCGGTGTCCACATAGCTAAGGATGTATCCTGGTTCACACACACCAACCCAGTCGTGATGAGGGCACGACAATACCTCTTCCCACCAGGAGGCTGAAAAGATTTGGCATGGGTCCTCAGATCTTTAGAAAGTTCTAGAGCTGCACCATTGAGAGCATCTTGACTGGCTGCATCACCACCTGGTATTGCAACTGCTTGGCACCCGACTATAAGGCACTACAGAGGGTAGTGCTTACAGGCCAGTACATCGCTGGACCCGAGCTAGCTGCCATCCAGGACCACTATACCAGGCGGTGTCAGTGGAAAGCCCTAAAAATTGCCAGACTCAAGACATCCAAGTCATAGACTGTTCTCTCTGCTACCGCACTGCAAGCTGTACTGATGCACCAAGTTTGGAAACAACAGGACCCTGAATAGCTTCTACCCCCAAGCCATAAGACTGCTAAATAGTTAGTCTGGGTAGCAATGTGGTTAACTATTTAACTATCTGCATTGAACTTTTACTTATCACATATGCTTCTGCTACTGTTTATCTGTTTTTTATTCCAAGTTTATATTTAAATATCTACCTCAGTTACCTCGTACCCCTGCACATCGACTCGGTACTGTATATATAGCCAAGTTGTTACTCATGTATTTATTATTACTTTTATTATTACGTGTTTTACTTTTCTATTATTTCACTATTTTCTTTCTCTCTGCATTGTTTAGAAGGGCCTGGAGGTAAGCATTTCACTGTTGTCCACACCTGTTGTTTACGAAGCATGTGACAAATACAATTACATTAAATGTGATATTCAAGGTTGTAAATGCCACTTTTCAGTGGGTTAGTTGGGATGAGTTCCACCTGTCTGAACTGCTGCAAGGTGTCATGGGTGTGTTAGAGACATCCGAACGATCTCAGCCTTTTAATTCTTAAACTGGGAACATTATGACGCTGTACGGAATGTTACAACATGACGTCACCATCAGAACGATTGGGAACTTTTTCACGCAGGGAAGATTTTTACATGACACAAGGCACTATACACAGGTGAAGCCACAGTGTTTAGAACAGTGTGTTGCTGTCAGATACACTACGTGTGTCAGAAAATAGAATAGAAAGCTGTATATTGTTAAATCTACTGTTGCCCCCAGGGAAGGTAGGTATGCCACTGCTTGAGCCATGGTGAGGTTAAATTACTTCTCTAGCTTTCAAGGTGAGAGAATGTCTCGCAGCTCCTTCACTTCCCTTGTGGGGGTGTATTAGATTGACCATGCTGACTTTGCTACAGTATATCTGTCCTTAATAAAATACAGAGCAAATAGCAAATCCCTCTATACACACACACACACACACACACACACACACACACACACACACACACACACACACACACACACACACACACACACACACACACACACACACACACACACAGAAGGGTGAGGCATGCCATTGCCATTTTGGGAGTGAAAGTTTGCCACAATAGACCACATTGGAGGCAAATCACCCCATTTAGGAGCAGTCTTGCTTGAAATTAAGCCTGACGTGTTCATTTCCAATAGTAAAACATGACACTACCCGGCAAAAATGCAAACTGTCCAAGTTGAGTTATTTGAATGCCAGACACAGGGTATGGTTTTACTGTAGGTCTTTGGGTTACTATGCAGGCCCACACTGCAATCAGATTCATTTCAGTCCGGTGAAGTGTACAAGGCTTGTGTTTGGGTGCTGTTTGGATGCACACACAGGCATACATCCATACAAGTGGCTTGACTAGTGCTATGTATTCTTGAGTGAGGTGCAGGCAAAGAGAATTGAATCCACTTTTGAGTGAAGACCCCTTTTTGTTTTTGTAAGCCTTTATACAATTGACTGATGAAGCTCTAGTCTAAAGCAGTGACAGCTGACAAAGACTCTCTGCTCATTATCAAGTCTACTGCAGAGGAACATTCTACCGTGCCTGTTTCCACCAGTTTGCAATTCCGACTAAATCAGTTGAGCAAACAAAAGAAAAATCGATAGCTTTTATTTGCAGGTGTGTGTGTGTGTGTGTGTCTGTGTGTGTTGACTGTTTGTGTCTGTTTATTCACACTGTTTATACAGTAGCAGTCTAAGCCTTTCTGCTGTTTATTGCAAAGCCCCGCTAGAACAGCTGTGAGCACGAACACATTCAGAAGACCACACAGCAAAGCATCTAAATCAACCACAGTTGAGTCACACAAACACTGTCATCCTTCATCTACATAGATCTATACAACTTAGCCTGGAAATTGTGCAATCAGGTTAATATGTTATCAACAAGATTTTGTGTACAGAATGCACATTATTGACAAACGTGTTGTGCTGTATGGATCAGATCTGGGTAAAATTCAACTATTCAACAAACTCAACTAGTTTGATAGTATAAAAATAAGTTACACTGAATTTTGAGGTGGATAACATCTCATCTTTTAGCTACCATTATCTCTGCTTATACCATGCCATTTACAGAACTGCTCTCCCTGTCTCCCCCTGCAATTACATTTCCTCTCCCACAGAGGCTGTCCATCTCCCTTTCAGAAGGCAATGTGTTGACAATATTCCCGTCTGCTGTGCAATCACAAAAAAATCTTATAATTTAGAGGCAGACATAATTCAGCTGAAAACCGTTTGATTGCAGGGGCCATTTTGTGTCTGACAGCCTCCTGAAACTTCGGCTCTAGCAAAGGGAAGCAATTACTCTGGCTGCTGACTAGTGCAATCTCACTGCATCTGAAGAACACTCCAACATTAGAAACCCAGCTCTGTAAAGTGGAATCCGGAGGAATTAATCAAGACCTGCAATTAACATGTTTACCTTGTATCCTGGACTAATGTCAGTGTGTGTGTGTGGTGCTTGATTTGAGGCTCCTAAGCTGAATAACAAAACTTAGACTGTCTCACAGTCAGTCAGAGAACACGAACACTCTGTCATTATTGTTTTCCCCCAGCTATTTCTGGAAATTGTAACGAGTGGCCAATTTTCTGGACTCCAATTCTTGGTGTTACGGTCATTAGCATAAGTGGTAGCTGCAGAACTGTGTGCATTTCCACAGAGATAAAAGTCTGGATAGTAGGCAGATAGCTGTCATTTTCATTCCAATGCCTCACTACCTCTTCCACAGGGTGTCATTTGGATGCTTCTCCCTACTCAGCCATGCATTACAGACAGCAATGATATGGTAAATCAAGTGTTTAGATATCCCTGTACATACTGCCTGCCTATCCGTTATCTCTCTGAGGTGATTGTGGGCCACTGACATGGCTTAATAATCAACAACACCAGTGGTTATTGAGAGAGTCACTCATATGAGAGAGTCCGGTAATATTGTGGTGACAGACATCAGAATATGTGAATAACAGGCAGGGTCCACCCTCTGTTTTGAAACATTTATTTGAAATCCCTTTGGCTATTTTACAAAGACTGCAGGTGTTTTTCTGAGCCATGTGGCTGGTGTATAGAAGGTTTTACGAAGGGAAATACATTCATATGTGTTTGTTTGCATTTTGGCAAGCAAATGATTGTTTTCATGATAATACAGTTTTTAGTGTGGAAAGTCTAAAAAGCTTAGGCCTCTTGAGGTGAGCTGAGATGCATTGCTTGTTTTATTGCTCACGGCAACACATACCTTTACTTTAATTTCTCTACTAATTGCACATAGAGCGAGTGGCAAAGCAGTGGCTGAATTAGGAACATTCTCTGACCCATTTCTGCATCTCCACCTATCAGACTTCTGGTATCATTCCCCTTACACCAGACACATTTAGTTGATGTGACTAGAGCTGGGAGCTCTGACGGCTGGGGCTCCCCATCTCTCTCTCACACACACCACTTGGGAGATGGCACACAACATTTATGGAAACTTCCAGGCCATTTCAGAGCATTAGAATTACCCCCCTTAAGGCATTTCAGCTTTTTACAGCAACATAGTATGTCAGCTGCTTTTTATAGGAACAGAGTATGTCAGCTGCTTTTTACTGTCTTGTTCACTTCATTGTGTGGATATACAGTCTTACTTACATTATAGGGAACTGGACAATGTGTAGTATTTATTTTCCAAGTCTTGTTATTCTCCGTGTCGATTGTTAATGTACATTCCTCTCATATTGACAGTGGATATACAGTACCAGTCAAAAGTTTGGACACACCTACTCACTCAAGGGTTTCTCTTTCTTTTGACTATTTTCTACATTGTAGAATAAATGTGAAGACATCAAACCTATGAAATAACAAGAGTGTGCAAAGCTGTCATCAAGGCCAAGGGTGGCTACTTTGAAGAATCTCAAATATAAAATATATTTTGATTTGTTTAACAATTTTTTGGTTACTACATGATTCCATGTGTGTTATTTCATAGGTGTGATGTCTTCACTATTATACTACAATGTAGAAAATAGTCAAAATAAAGAAAAATCTTTGAATGAGTAGGTGTGTCCAAACTTTTGACTGGTAATGTATGTACAGTGATGAAGTTGTTGTGATGTGTTTGCTGTACCTAAGCTGAGCTTCTGTGTGTGCTGTGTGTGTGCAGGTTTCTTGGGGTCCCCCCTGGAAGAGGAAGCTGCCCCCTGACAGGACCTCTGCCCTTTGACCTCATCTACACGGACTACCATGGCCTGCAGCAGATGAGGCAGCACATGGGTCTCTCTCTGAGGAAGCACAAGTCAGTGGGTTTTTATGTAACTCTGTTGTTGTCTGTGTCACACTGCTTTGCTTTATCTTGGCCAGGTCGCAGTTGTAAATGAGAACTTGTTCTCAACTAGCCTACCTGGTTAAATAAAGGTGTAATATATAAAATATATATACAGTTGCGGTCAAATATATCGGCACCCTTGCACTTGACAATGCAGTGCAATGGAGCAATGTTCTGATTTCTCTTTTCAAAACTGGTTGAATGGCAATTTTTACCCTGTAGGCACCTGCAACTTACCACAGGTGTGAGAGATTACACAAAAACGAGAATCACTCACCTCCAACAAAATTAATTAGAATTTTGTAAGTCCAGGCCAACAGTCCAGGCCATTTTTATTTTTTTTTACTTGAAGAGAAAAATCTCAATTTCAGTTTAGATTTTTTTTTTCTTGGTCCTGTGCAGTTATAAATCAAAGAAATACATGTGTGAACACCAAAGGTTTTTTTAAATGTCTACTTATTTCAGAAGAAATAGTGAATCGTGCAAGGGTGCCAAAATATTTGACCACAACTGTATGTGTGTTTGTGAGTGTGTGGTTACTGTGTGTGTAGGCATGGAATATACTATGCACTATAACAGGGCCAAATATGAATTTTATCTCTTACCTTCTGGAGGAGGAACAAACTTGTCCATGATGCGTAAGTTAAACTGTCTAGTGTTTCTTTGTTGCTGGCATTTCTGTTGTACTGGTTAATCATTGGCTTATTGGCCTGCTGCCCTTATTGGCTGGTATTTGGTCAGCTGGTTGGTCCCCTGTGAGTCACCATAGCGCTTCCAGGGGGAATCTGCATGAGAGCCTACACAGCGATCAATTTGGTAAATAATGAATCCCAGTTTGACTGATAGAAATGCTAAGTAGCACAGTGGAGAAATGGCACTGCTTAAAGCCCCTGAATTCTCTGTATATATTTTGAACTTTGCAATGTACAGGAAGTTGCCAGAGGCCCGCAAAGTGTCGACTAAGCAAATAAAACATGTAATTATTGGTCCTAGTTATTGCAGGACAATTTTAAGTGATAGGATTGTGAAAATGATAATGTTTCCATTTCTTGGTTGGAGAGAAACTAATATGTCTGGGGTGTGATAAATCTGTTCTGTTATATTCCATTATAATGTGGAGTAGTGTTCCAGTCTGTTTTGTCCCTAGCTGCATATTCAATTTCCTGTTCCACAACCTCCATTTAGCTCAGTATACACATACATGCACTCAAACATCAGCACACTTGCATGTGCACCCTAACGTTTGGGAGGGAGGGAGGGGGGGGGGGGTGCTACCCCACTGCTTATAAATATAAGTTAAAGGGAGACATTAATATGTCATAGATGCAGAAAGAATACAGCATAGTGGTCAATTTCCACGACAACTAAGAGCTTTGAAGGGTGAGTCTCAACTTCTCCTCTGTTTTTGTCCCATGGCTACCACATGACAGAAATGCTTTGTGTGACTGTGTGAAAGCGAAGTCATGCATCTCGCTCATCGCAATATCTGCGATGCTGCTCGTGGCAACATAATTTCATTCAGTCTACCCTTAACTATCTAAGATGAGCCAAATACATTTTCTCCAGCTCAGGGCTTCAGCTATGCATTTGGTTTGCTAACTTGCTAGCGAAGTGGCTAGCCTGCAAGATGAAACTTTGTGGTTACAGCAGAGACAATCAATCCCGTCCTGGATCAAACGTACGTTTGGAAATAAATAGAGCTCGTTGTGTGCACTGCCTGTAATACAGTATACCCGGTATGGTACAGGAACGGTATGAAGGTATGCAAATCTGGATAACACCCAACCCTATCTCACACCCCCGCACGCACGCACGCACGCACACACACACACACACACAAATATTTTTTATTATAGAGACCATATGAAGTTGGTGGCACCTTAACTGTGGAGGATGGGCTCGTATTAATGACTAGAGCGGAATAAGTGGAATGGTATGAAATATATCAAAGACATGGTTAGCAGGTGTATGATGCCATTCCATCTGCTCCTTTTCCCGGCCATTATTATGAGCCGTTCTCCCCTCAGCAGCCTCCTGTGATAGAGACATGCAAACACAGCACAATATTTGTAGTGCACACACTATTGTTTGCGATCACACAATGAAACTCCTAATGAAGATGACTGACCACATGCCAATATGATTGTGTTTGCCTCATGGATCATTTGCATTACAGGCAGATATCTGTGCAGCAATGGAATTATGTTTGAATAGATGACACAGGAGAAATCCGACTGTGCGATTACTTTGAGGTCCCATAAGACTCTTTTATGAGACCCTCAGTCCCGGCCCAGACAGTACATGCTGCTGAAATAATTCACCATGGATTCCCATCGGTGTCAATCCAAGGTCACTTGATTAGCTGATGTGTATCAACTGTCCCAGTCTGGCAGGCTAATACTTCAATTTCCTCTGCAGGAGGAAGACTGCTTAGAGATGCAGGACACTGATAAATCAACCAGATCTGATAAGATCCCTTGATTCCTTCAGTCTGGATATTCAGAGCTGATGAAGCTGGGAGATAAAGCAATGCTCCATGTTCGACTCACCCTCTCAGTATTCTCAAATGGCTTCCATTCCCTATCCTTCCTCTTCCTTTCCCTATCCTTCCTCTTCCTTTCCCTATCCTTCCTCTTCCTTTCCCTATCCTTCCTTTCCCTATCCTTCCTCTTCCTTTCCCTATCCGTCCTCTTCCTTTCCCTGTCCTTCCTCTTCCTTTCCCTATCCTTCCTCTTCCTTTCCATATCCTTCCTCTTCCTTTCCCTATCCTTCCTCTTCCTTTCCCTATCCTTCCTTTCCCTATCCTTCCTTTCCCTATCCTTCCTCTTCCTTTCCATATCCTTCCTCTTCCTTTCCCTGTCCTTCCTCTTCCTTTCCCTATCCTTCCTTTTCCTTTCCCTATCCTTCCTCTTCCTTTCCATATCCTTCCTCTTCCTTTCCCTATCCTTCCTTTTCCTTTCCCTATCCTTCCTCTTCCTTTCCATATCCTTCCTCTTCCTTTCCCTATCCTTCCTCTTCCTTTCCCTGTCCGTCCTCTTCCTTTCCCTGTCCGTCCTCTTCCTTTCCATATCCTTCCTCTTCCTTTCCCTATCCTTCCTCTTCCTTTCCCTGTCCGTCCTCTTCCTTTCCCTATCCTTCCTCTTCCTTTCCATATCCTTCCTCTTCCTTTCCCTGTCCGTCCTCTTCCTTTCCCTATCCTTCCTCTTCCTTTCCCTATCCTTCCTCTTCCTTTCCCTGTCCGTCCTCTTCCTTTCCCTGTCCGTCCTCTTCCTTTCCCTATCCTTCCTCTTCCTTTCCCTGTCCGTCCTCTTCCTTTCCCTGTCCGTCCTCTTCCTTTCCCTATCCTTCCTCTTCCTTTCCCTATCCTTCCTCTTCCTTTCCCTATCCTTCCTCTTCCTTTCCCTGTCCGTCCTCTTCCTTTCCCTATCCTTCCTCTTCCTTTCCCTATCCTTCCTCTTCCTTTCCCTATCCGTCCTCTTCCTTTCCTTGTCCGTCCTCTTTCTTTCCCTATCCTTCCTTTCCCTATCCTTCACCTTCCTTTCCCTATCCTTCCTCTTCCTTTCCCTATCCGTCCTCTTCCTTTCCTTGTCCGTCCTCTTTCTTTCCCTATCCTTCCTTTCCCTATCCTTCCTCTTCCTTTCCCTATCCGTCCTCTTCTATCCTTCCTCCTCCTTTCCCTATCCTTCCTATTTTCTTCCTTTTCATCTAATCTAGCGTAGTGAAGTGCATGCCCCACCCACCTCAGATGTGTATTTTTCAGCCATCTATTTCCTGTGTTTGAGGGGAGCAAAATCCACTTGTCACTTAAATCTCCGTGGACTGATTGCTTTTTGTGACTCTTCATACTCTTGCTTACACCTGCCGTTTTTTTCTCCATTAACGTTATGACAACTGAAATGTTTGTAAAGACCTATCAAACACACCCCGGTAATGGTGGAAATGTGCTCAATGGGATACATTGGCTGGAATTGGAATTGAACGTATCGTCTCGACACTTACGTCACAAGAAAGAGAAGATAACTTTATTTTGATGGGTGTACATTTTTTTTGTGGAATTGAAAAAAGTAGTAATTTAATACAGTTGAAATGTTTACAAATTAGATGCGCTGAAATGAAAGCAATTTCTGAAAATGATCTCGGATTATAGTGATATTATGTCTGATCTCGCAAACAATGTAAAGTATGTTTAGGTGTAATCGTGTTGATACCCTTTTATCTGAGGGAATCCTGCTATTGACACACTTGTTGAATTATGCAAGAGAATGTGACAACAACCGTTATTAATGAGGCAGTCTAGACAGCGCAGGTGAGCGCAGGTAGGGTAGACAGAGCAAGTGTTTGGTGGTTGCAACCCTGTTCCTCACCTTTATATTAATGTATTCATACACTGAAGAAAAATATAAACACGACATGTAAAGTGCTGGTCCAATGTTTCATGAGCTGAAATAAAAGATCCCATACATTTTCCATACGCACAAAAAGCATTTCTCTGAAACCTTTTGCACAAATTTGTTTAAATCCCTGTTAGTTAGCATTTCTCCAAATATACTCCATCCACCTGACAGCTATGGTATATCAAGAAGCTGATAAAATATCATGATCATTACACAGGTGCACCTTGTGCTAGGGACAATAAAAGACCACTCTAAAATGTGCAGTTTTGTCACAACACAATGCCATAGGTGTCTCAAGTTTTGAGGGGCCGTGCAATTGGCATGCTGACTGCAGGAATATCCACCAGAGCTGTTGCCAGATACATTTTTATGTTAATTTATCTACAATAAGCCGCCTCCAACGTCATTTTTGAGAATTTGGCAGTACGTCCAACCGGCCTCAACCGCAGACCACGTGTATGGCGTTATGAGAGCGAGCGGTTTGCTGATGTTAACATTGTGAACAGAGGGCCCCATGGTGGCGGTGGGGTTATGGTATGGGCAGGCATAAGCTACGGACAAAGAACACAATTGCATTTTATCGATAGCAATTTGAATGGACAGAGATACCGTGACGAGATCCTGAGGCCCATTGTCATGCCATTCATCCACCTCTCATGTTTCAGCATGATAATGCACAGCTCCATGTCACAAGGATCTTTACACATTTCCTGGAAAATGTCCCAGTTCTTCCATGGCCTGCATACTCACCAGACATGTCACCCATTGAGCATGTTTGGGATGCTCTGGATCAACGTCTACAACAGCGTGTTCCAGTTCCCGCTAATATCCAGCAACTTCCCCGAGCCGTTGAAGAGGAGTGGGACAACATTCCACAGGCCACAATCAACAGCCTTATTAACTCTATGTGAAGGAGATGTGTCACGCTGCATGAGGCAAATGGTGGTTTTCTGATCCACGCCCCTACCTTGTTTTAAGGTATATGTGACCAACAGATGCATATCTGTATTCCCAGTCATGTGAAATCCAAAGATTAGTGCCTAATGAATGTATGTCTATTGACTGATTTCTTTATATGAACTGTAACTCAGTAAAATCTTTGAAATTGTTGCATGTTGCATTTATTTTTGTTCAGTGTGTATATATACAAATAGGCACATGTTTCTTTATTTAACTCAAAATATGAGTACATTGTATTGAATTCCCACCAAATTCCCTGAACTCGATTCATTATTTGTCCGTAAAATGTTTTATGTGCTATAATTCAGTCAATATCTGATGGATTATAAAAATGTTAAAAGTTTGGAGTATCTTCATCCATTGTCCAACACAGAAGATTGGTGGCACCTTAATAGGGGAGGATGACCACGTGGTAATGGCTGGAGCGATTTCCATGTGTTTGATGCCATTCCATTTGCTCTGTTCCAGCCATTATTATGAGCCCTACTCTCCTCAGCAGCTTCCATTGTAAATGTCCAACTGTTGCATTTTATTAGAATTATTTTAAAAACCTTTTAACAATTTTGATGACCGTTGCTACTAAAAGGTAGCAATCAAAGTAGTATATGTTAGTAGTGCTCCTGTCAAAATGTCTCTCTTATTCAATCCTGTCAGGTACAGCAAGTGGTCATACACAAGGAAAGGAAGCCTTTTCCGACTATTAGGAAGCAGCCCCTCACACATTATGCACCAGCAATGTCAAAGACCCACCAAAGAAGGGAGGTGTCGTTGTGGTGTCTAGACGTTGTTACATTGCTGTGAGTAAGAGCTCTCCATTTATCTCCCCCGTGGTGTGTAGTGGCCTAGCAGCGTGTGATTTAAAGTCAATTTCCCCCACCTGGAGGGCAGGCTGAGCCCAGCACACTGAGGGAGAGGAGAGGCACGGTGACATCCATCACCTCTGACTGCTTTACGGTTCAAGTCTCCTGGGCTTGGTTCCCATACCACTGCTTGTTAGACATGGGCTTTTACCAGATAAATATTCTATCATCGCAACAGGAGGCAATGTCTATCTATGTTCCGCTATTTTGACATACAGAACCCATTCATTCTCGCATCTCTTTCCTCTGTCTCTCAGGTGCCACATCCGTGTGATTGACACATTTGGCACAGAGCCGGCATACAACCATGAGGACTACGCCACCCTGCACGGCTACAGGACCAACTGGGGCTACTGGAACCTCAACTGCAGGCAGTACATGACCATGTTCCGTGAGTGAACTCTGAGCATAATCTCTCTTCTGACACTGGATGTGAGGGGAATGGGGTTGCGCTTGTTTATCAGGTATCAACTTCAGAAAGTGGGAAAGGGTAATTGGGATTTTAGTGGAGGTTTGGCTTTTGGAGTGTGTGTAGGGGCACAGATGTTGTGGGGCGCTTGTGTAGGCCTCTGGCCTCTCACAGTGGAAGCTCAGGGGCAGAGAGACGAGGAGGAGCCTGGGAGGGTAACAGCAGTTGAGGCCAAACAGATGCCTAGAGCTAGACACTAGAACTTAGCACCATAGGCTCTCAGTGGCACGCACGCAGAGCTCAGACATCCAGCTGGGATCAGTGGAAGGAGAGGAGACTTCAGCTGTGTTTGTGCTCTTCCAATTAACTCAGTGAGCATAGCTTCTGTGGAAGTACTGCTGTTTTGGAAATACACATTGTAATTGCAAGCCACACTCATATTGGGTTTGAAATAGGAACACGTTATGAATATATATATGATTCTAATGGCTTTTTTGTTTTTCATGTGTACTGGGAATACTCAGGCCTTGCTTTGTTTCCTGGTTTATGGAGTGACCACTGTCCTTCTCTTAGGTGATGTGATCCCAGCTGGCCCAATCTATTCCTTTAACCACTGTCTCTTTATTCCTACAACTTACTCAACATGCTTCTGACTCATCTGAAACTGAATGTCAATATTTAGTTTAGTGTCACGTGTGCTCCCTTTCTGGCCTCTAGGTCACCAGGCTGCTCGTTATGGTGCACACCTGTCACCATCGTTACGCACACCTGTGGGTCTTCAGACTCACCTGAACTCCATCACTTCCTTGATTACCTGCCCTATATACAGTTGAAGTGGGAAGTTTACATACACCTTAGCCAAATACATTTAAACTCCGTTTTTCACAATTCCTGACATTTAATCCTAGTACAAATTCCCTGTCTTAGGTCAGTTAGGATCACCACTTTATTTGAAGAATGTGAAATGTAAGAATAATAGCAGAGCGAATTATTTATTTCCTGGGTTAAGGGTTTTTGGTAGCATGGCCTTTAAATTGTTTAACTTGGGTCAAATGTTTCAGTTGCCTTCCACAAGCTTCCCACAATAAGTTGGGTGTATTTTGACCCATTCCTCCTGACAGAGCTGGTAAAACTGAGTCAGGTTTGTAGGCCTCCTTGCTCGCACATGCTTATTCAGTTCTGCCCACACATTTTCTATAGTATTGAGGTCAGGGCTTTGTGATGGCCACTCCAATACCTTGACTTTGTTGTCCTTAAGCCATTTTGCCACAACTTTGGAAGTATGCTTGGGGTCATTGTCCATTTGGAAGACCCATTTAACTTCCTGACTGATGTCTTGAGATGTTGCTTCAATATATCCACATAATTTTCCTGCCTCATGATGCCATCTATTTTGTGAAGTGCACCAGTCCCTCCTGCAGCAAAGCACCCCCACAACATGATGCTACCACCCCACAAAGCACCCCCTATTTTTGTTTCATCAGACCAGAGGACATTTCTCCAAAAAGTACGATCTTTGTCCCCATGTGCAGTTGCAAACTGTAGTCTGGCTTTTTAATGGCGGTTTTGGAGCAGTGGCTTCTTCCTTGCTGAGCGGCCTTTCAGGTTATGTTGATATAGGACTCGTTTTAGTGTGGATATAGATACTTTTGTACCTGTTTCCTCCAGCATCTTCACAAGGTCCTTTACTGTTGTTCTGGGATTGATTTGCCCTTTTCGCACCAAAGTACGTTCATCTCTAGGAGACAGAACGTGTCTCCTTCCTGAGCGGTATGACGGCTGCGTGGTCCCATAGTGTTTATACTAGCGTACTATTGTTTGCACAGATGAACGTGGTACCTTAAGGCCTTTGGAAATTGCTCCCAAGGATGAACCAGACTTGTGGAGGTCTACAATTGTTTTAGCTGATTTCTTTTGATTTTCCCATGATGTCAAGCAAAGAGGCATTGAGTTTGAAGGTAGGCCTTGAAATACATCCACAGGTACACCTCCAATTGACTCAAATTATGTCAATTAGCCTATCAGAAGCTTCTAAAGCCATGACATCATTTTCTGGAATTTTCCAAGCTGTTTAAAAGCACAGTCAACTTAGTGTATGTAAACTTCTGACCCACTGGAATTGTGATACAGTGAATTATAAGTGAAATAATCTGTCTGTAAACAATTGTTGGAAAAATTACTTGTGTCATGTGCAAATTAGATGTCCTAGCTGACTTGCCAAAATGATAGTTTGTTAACAAGAAATTTGTGGAGTGGTTGAAAAACGAGTTTTAATGACTCCAACCTAAGTTTATGTAGACTTCCGACTTCAACTGTATGTCACTCCCTTTGGTTCCCTCCCCAGGCGTCATTGACTTTGACTTATTGAGCTTGACACTTTGCTATGTTTGTCCCTCACAGCACACACTCCAGACAACTCCTTCATGGGTTTTGTGGCTGAGGAGCTGAACGGCACAGAGAGGCTGAGCATCCAGAGGAACAAGGTGGACAGCATGGCAGTGGTGTATGGCAAAGAGGCCAGCATGTGGAAGGTGATCATATGGATATTAATGTTCAATTTCTACACCACTAATGTCACAACTCAAGCAAAGAAAACCATATTGCTGAGAGTGCATTTGACTGACACCCCAATGGGCGTATCACCTGCTCCTGTCTACAAGATATCAACAAACGAATGACTTTTTTCCTACTAAGATGTGCAGTCCAGTTGAGGTGGCGTCTCAACATATTTACACAACAGTCAGCAGTCTGTTATACGCTGCAGTGTATTCTGTCACGATGTGATAAATGGAGTGCACCCCACTCCCAGAGACAAGCTGAAACTTGCCTAAGCTATTCTCTCCTATCTGCCAAGCATGACACTTCAATCCGCTAGGTATATGTATGTACGCCCAGAGAGGTGTGAGTGTTGTGGAAGTGGCAATTGTTTTTGTTTAGCGTAAATTCTCCCTCCAAGCTACAGGAAAAAGGCATCACTTATTGATGTGTCTGGCCGCCTCCCCGTAGTTGAATCAGCTGCATTTGTTCTCTCACTCTCTACGCTTATTGAATTCCCCCTCCCTCTGAACAGTTTGAGGTGCGAGGTATAATATTTATGAGTGTGAATGCCATCTGTGCCTGGCCCTCCCTCGACACTGACTACCCCTCACTCCTTTGGCATCATCCTCAGCTCTCCGGTTCACATGCTTGTCAGCTATGTGTTGTACTACAGCTGTATGTCTACAAGGAGACAAAATGACTATCATTTTATCTCTCCCACTCACTCTCGTCTTTTCTCCTTCCCACATGGTTTCCTCCTATTCTGCTCTCATGCCATGTTGATGGATCATCTCCAGCTCCAAGTAAGTATACCTGCACTTCCTGTCAATGATTGACGTTTTGAACACGCTCTGAAACGTTGTTTTACATTGAGCCATAGTACGGACTGTCCCTGGTGTTTGGTTTCTCTGCAGATTCCTTTTATAGAGATTGGTACTGTTCATGCACAATGAATGTGTTAATGTTCCATTAAATGTGCCAGGCAGTTAACTACAATTATTTTGGAATGAGTCAGCAGCTTTAGCTCTTCAGACACAGAAAAAGAAAGATGTTTCAGGTGAATCATCTTTATCTACCATAAAGATACTGGAGTTTTTCTAAAAAGGCCTGAGGGTTGCGTTCATCCTGGTCTATCTGCATCTTCTGCCATCCCCCTGTCGGATCAATAAACTGCTGCCCTATAACAGCTTTAGGAAAATACAAAAGGTGGAGTTTTAATCAATACTCAGAATGTCAGCTCTCAACTAATGATAGTTTTACTTTGTGTACAACATTCTCACCAATATATGTCAATAATGCTTACCGAATACATCTCTATGATCAGTGACCAGTGTGCTGCTGTAGCCAAGGTGAAACCCATGCTTACTTTTCACACTCTATGGCCATTCTCGTGTAATTTGCCCCTGGTGCTGCTGTTGCTTGGTGTAGGAAATCAGATCAACCCTCTAATTGGCCATACCAGTCTGTATGCACCAGAGGCTACAGTAGCCACCCCACTAATCCTAGTATCAGTCAGTCATACAGGCTTCTGTACACACTGCTCTGCACCAATCAGAAGCTCTCCAGGGTGAGAGGCCTATCCGTCAAGGGGTTTAAACTCTTCTGAGAGATGACCTCCATGCTACTGAAGTCTTCTTAGGTTGAGCACATTCTCCCTTGCTCTTCAGTCCCAGGAGGGTGACACAGATAGTATGGAGAAATCTCTAAGTGGAAGAGGCTGACAGCCAATGTCATGAATAACATGTTTGCCCCTGTCTTGGTTATGCCTGCAACCAACACACTGAACATAACTTTATGTTTGAGAAGAACTTTGAACTCCATACAGAATTGGTTAAAAAAAGGAGTTACATTCTGCATATTTGGGGTGGATAGGTAGATTATACTGTGTGCCCAGTCCGTCCTAACCATTTGTTCCATTGACCCATAGGGTAAGGAAAGGTTCCTGGCCATTCTGCATCGCTACATGGATATCCACGGGACTGTCTATTATGAGACACAGCGCCCTCCAGAGGTGCCTGCTTTTGTCAAAAACCACGGCCTGCTGCCCCAACAAGAGCTGCAACAGCTGCTCAGAAAGGCCAAGGTGTGGAGGGTTTCAATACCTTTTCATATTATATACTTCAAGTTGCCAGTAAACAGCAGCAGTTTGGTTCATCTTTTCTTTTCCTCTCTCAAACAAGCTCTTCATTGGGTTTGGCTTCCCATATGAAGGGCCAGCCCCTTTAGAGGCCATAGCCAATGGCTGCATCTTCCTGCAGCCCAAGTTTAAGCCGTCCCACAGTTCCCTCAACCATGAGTTCTTCAGAGGGAAGCCCACTTCCAGACAGGTGAGTGGGTTGTCTCTGTGGTGTCAGTGGACTGTCTCCATACTGTCGAGAAAATGAATGTTAGTCAGTGAATTAGTGCAAGGTAGGCCTCAACCTGACTCGTGTGCTTCTCTGCTCGTGGCTGTGTCCATGTATTGTCTGGATGGAGACTGTATTGACTGATATAGTATTGTGTTAATTCCTCCATCAGGTCTCCTCACAGCATCCCTATGCTGAGCAGTATATAGGCAGGCCACATGTCATCACGGTGGATTTCAACAACTCCCAAGAGTTTGAGTCTGCCATACGTGACATCATGAGGACCAAGGTTAGTATGCTAATTTCACTTGAGATGATAATATAATATATGCCATCTAGCAGACGCTTTTATCCAAAGCGACTTAGTCATGTGTGCATACATTTTAAGTATGGATGGTCCCGGGAATCAAACCCACTATCCTGGCTACAGAGGACCACATGATTTCACGGAGATAAGCGTGGCTGTTCAGAGACAAATGACCTTTCAGATGTAGTATCTTCACTGCATCTCATGTTAAAAAAAGTCTTCAGTATTAACATTACCTACGCATATGATTAATGGTGCCGTGGAGGTATATAATCTCCTCTCCCACAGACTGTATTTCCAGTTGTGACCCACTTCTCTCTCACATTGCTAATTGAGCTGTTAATCACAGGATCCAGTGTAACTGCAAACTGCATAGCTGGCTCCTTCCAAGGACTTTAGTCCTAATTGCCTCAGAGATGGAGTTGCTTAGTAGGTAAACTGGGCAGCAGACACCTGGGTTAGTATGGCAGTCTTCCAGAGGGCCCATACTGTCTTCTCCAGGCACTAACCATTGTCTACTGGAGATGATATGAATCTATCATGCTGTGCTCAATCTGTCGCCAGGCCAACATGCAAGGTACGGCCAATTGATCCCCTAACACGTGGGGAATAATGGCAGGTTAAATATAGCCCAGATTTGCTGCTGAGGGAACCAAAACGGAGCATCCACTTGATGTAATGCTGTGGTAGAACACGTGCATGTAATGGGTTAGGAGTGGAGGAAAACAAAACAACAAAATAATACAGGACACAAGCACTTCTCATTATGTTGATATACAGTGCATTCAGAAAGTATTTAGACCCCTTGACTTTTACATTTTTGTAATATACATTTTTTTACCCCACTTCGTCATATCCCATTACGATCTTGTCTCATCGCTGCAACTCCTCAACGAGCTCGGGAGAGGCGAATCATGACCCGCCAAACCCCGCTCCTTAACACCCGCCCACTTAACCCGGACGCCAGCCACACCAATGTGTTGGAGGAAACACCGTTCAACTGATGACCGAAGTCAGGCTGTAGGCACCTGGCCCGCCACAAGAAGTCACTAGAGTGCAATGAGCAAAGTAAAGCTCCCCCCGGCCAAACCCTCCCCTAACCTGGACGATGCTCGGCCAATTGTGCGCTGCCCTATGGGACTCCCGTTCACGGCTAGTTGTGATACAGCCTAGGATCGAACCCGGATCTGTAGTGACGCCTGAAGCACTGCGATGCAGTGCTTTAGACCTTTGCACCACTCAGGAGGCTCCAGACCCCTTGATTTTTTCCACATTTTGTTACATTACAGCCTTATTCTAAAATGTATTAAATAAATGAGTTTCCTCATCAATCTACACACAATACCCCATAATGACAAAGTGAAAACAGGTTTTTATGTTAGCAAGTTTATTACAAATAAAAACATCACATTTTACACAAGTATTCAGACCCTTTGCTATGAGACTCGAAATTGAGCTCAGGTGCATCCTGTTTCCATTGATCCTCCTTGATGTTTCTACAACTTGATTGGAGTCCACCTGTGGCAAATTCAATTGATTGGACATGATTTGGAAAAGCACAAACCTGTTTATATATAGTAAGGTCCCACAGTTGACAGTGTAAGTCAGAGCAAAAATCAAGCCATAAGGTCGAAGGAATTGGCCGTAGAGCTCCGAGATAGGATTGTGTCGAGGCACAGATCTGGGGAAGGATACCAAAACAAATTGGTAGCATTGAAGGTCCCCAAGAACACAGTGGCCAACCATCTCTGGAGCGCTCCACCAATCAGGCCTTTGTGGTAGAGTGGCCAGACAGAAGCCACTCCTCAGTAAAAGGCACATGACAGCCCGCTTAGAGTTTGCCAAAAGGCACCTAAAGGACTCTCAGACCATGAGAAACAAAATTCTCCGGTCTGATGAAACCAAGATAGAACTCTTTGGCCTGAATGCCAAGCGTCACGTCTGGAGGAAACCTGGCACCATCCCTACGGTGAAGCATGGTGGTGGCAGCATCATGCTGTGGGGATGTTTTTCAGCAGCAGGGACTGGGAGACTAGTTAGGATCGAGGGAAAGACAAACAGAGAAAAGTACAGAGAGATCCTTGATGAAAACCTGTTCCAAAGCCCTCAGGACCTTCAGACTGGGGGCGAAGGTTCACCTTCCAACAGTACAACGACCCTAAGCACACAGCCAAGACAACGCAGGAGTGGCTTCAGGACACATCTCTGAATGTCCTTGAGTGGCCCAGCCAGAGCCCGGACTTGAACCCGATCAAATATCTCTGGAGAGACCTGAAAATAGCTGTGCAGCAACGCTCCCCATCCAACCTGACAGATCTTGAGAGGATCTGCAGAGAAGAGTGGTAGGAACTCCCCAAACACTTGTGTGCCAAGCTTATAGCATCATACCCAAGAAGATTGAAGGCTATAATCACTGCCAAAGGTGCTTAAACAAAGTACTGAGTAAAAAAGGGTCTGAATACTTATGTAAATGTGATATTTCCCCAAAAAATGTTTATACATTTGCAAAAATGTATAAAAATCAGTTTTTGATTTGTCATTATGGGGTATTGTGTTTTAGATTGATTAGGGTAAAATCAATGTAATCAATTTTAGAATAAGGCTGTAACACAATGAGGAAAAATTCAAGGGGTCTGTATACTTTCCAAATGCACTGTACTATACAGTACACACTGAAGGTGAAGAAAAACATGTCCCCTCTTTGATCCAATGTCGGTGAACAACAATACTAATCCCTGTGATATTCACTGGTGTAAAAAGTACCCAATTGTCATACTTGAGTAAAAGTAAAGATACTTTAATAGAAAATGACTCTAATAAAAGTGAAAGTCACCCAGTAAAAGTCTAAAAGGATTTGGTTTTAATTATACCTATAAATCATTTCACATTCTTTATATTAAGCAAACCAGATGGCATGATTTTCTTGTTTTATTATTTTACAGAAAGCCAGGGGCACACCTCAACACTTAGAAATAATTCATTAACAGAGCATTTGTGTTTCGTGAGGCAGAAGCAGTAGGGATAACCAGGGTTGTTCTCATGATAAGTGTGTGAATTGTCAAATAGTTCTGACCTGCTAAGCATTCGAAATGTAACTCGTACTTCTGGGTGTCAGGGAAAATGTATGGAGTAAAAAAGTACATTATTTTCTTTAGGAAAGTAGTGAAGTAAAAGTTGTCAAAAATATAAATGGTAAGTTAAAGTACAGATACCCCACAAAAAACGACTTAAGTAGTACTTTCTAGTATTTTTACTTAAGTACTTTACACCACTGGTGATATTGTAATCAGGTATACTGGTCAGATATGATGAGTATGTATGCAGGAAATGTGGTCGGTTTAGAGATGCACATGTATTCTAAAGCTGAATTCAATTCAGACTCCATGGAGAGCAGTTTTTTTCCTGTTCCTTTTCATTCCATTATATAAAGATGCCCAAAAGGCAAATTGCATTCTGGAATAGCTGATGAGGTGCCAAATACATTTCATTAAACTCAGATGAAATAAACGAGTAAGTGAGCACTAAAAGGAAGTGAATGCTAAAAGGAACCATTTATCAGTTTAAAAGCTCAAGTGCCTCTGAGAGGCCTGATGGTAAACAATGAGATCTCTTTTAAATGGCACAGACATCTTAGGTTAGGTGATGTGGAATGGGAATGCAGTACCATCACACTGATTGAACATTTCTCACTCCAACATGTATCATAATTATTTATGTAATCTAACCCAAATAGGCTTTGGATAACAGCAAAATAGAAAGCATTGACCTGCAGACTTCATCCTTTCACACTGATGACTAATGTGTGTTTACTGCTGCACTGAAAATAAATGCCTTCTCTGTGCTGTTTTCACTGCAGTGTCACAGCATCTGTTGTGTATGTAACATACGTTCTAACCTGTAACTCTATGAAATATGCCAGCTCTGGAGAAAGTTTTCACATGATCTGGTAAAGGTCAACCGTGGGATGGTCAAAACATCCTCCAGTGAGTTGTTAAAAAGATTTCAGACATTCAGTTTAGCAGCTCGTACATAACCTGTGGTCGATTGTCAGCTTAATCCATTGTTTGTCATATTGATGTAGTCAATGTTAATAGAATAATGAAATCAATTCAAAGGCTGTCACCTGTGATGTATGAGGTTATTGATTATAATATGAAGCAGCTCATAATGAAGCCGTTTGTTACGGAGTCTAGTTGATAGGTAATCGACTAGCCGGACTGTTCCCTGGACTCCGGGTGTAGGGATTTGTACAGTACATGAACAAGGCTATTGAACTTGACATCTGTCTGTCTCTATTCCTTTATCCAACATATCATACTGAAACACCGTTCACAATTACCTTAATGAATATGTCAGCTTTGATTAACGGTAAAACGTTGCAGTACTATTATAGCTGTGGTGGTGATGGAGGTCTAAAGCCGATGGTGTGTGACGGTGTATGATTTCCTTTCTGCAGGTGGAGCCATATCTGCCCTATGAGTACACCTGTGAGGGGATGCTGGAGAGAGTGCATGCTTACATCCAGAACCAGGTGGGTTTGTGTTGCATACACTGGCCTCCATTACCCTGGAGATGGTGCAGCCAACCTCATCCACATTTATTTATGCACAGGCAAGATGAAGTCACACTGTACTGTATACATATAAAAGAGCTCATTTACACACACACACACACACACACACACACACACACACACACACACACACACACACACACACACACACACACACAGTCCTGTTTAACTAACCTGTGGGGACACACAATTCAGTCCATTCAAAATCTTATTTTTCCTAACCCTAAAACTAACCCTAGCTCCAAACCCTGAACCTAATCCTAACACTAATTCTAAACTTAACCCTAAACCACCTAGAAATAGCATTTGACCGTTTAACCTAACATAATGTCCCCAGTTGGCCAAATGTTTGTTTGTTTACTGTTCTTGTGGGGACTTCTGCTTCCCACCAGTATAGTTAAACACATCCACGCACACAATCACACACACACTAAAAGCCTTTTAATATTTCTTTGCACAATTACACACATTGTCATGCTCCAATACGTTCATCATGCTGAGATGATTTGTGCGGTGCATGTCTGCCAGTCTGGTTAAGGCCGTGGGAGAAAAGGGGAAATTGGGTGGCCTATGCCCAGCTCTGATCCACTCCCCCATCTGTCCATCACACACAGAGTAGTGTGCTCAGTGGGCTGTGACTGACTGAGACTGCCCGCCTGGCATGTACGAACCCAGACTCCCAATCAGCGACAACCCTTCTATCCTCCTCCGTGGGCAGCACTGACCCCATGATCTTCACGGATTCTTTATTTAGAATTTTTATACTGCTTTCTCATGACACACACACACACACACACACACACACACACAGACTCTGGATGAGGTGTGTGACAGCTCGCCCTGTTTTCCTGTTGAGCAGTAGCCCAGGGCTGGGGGGCCGTGGTGTGGAGGAGGCCTGGTTATTGCAGCAGGGCGCTGGGAGCCTGTTTAATAAACCGGGATGGGGGTCAGAGGAAGATGTCGCAGAAATATTATACCCTGTTCCTTATGAATAGGCCCAACTGGGGGAGGTGCTCTCCCAGGGTTGATTCCTGCCTGAACCTCATTTGATTATTGGTTGCATAACTGTATTATAGACATGACGATAGTTTAGTGTTACATTCAAATCTCCCTACCATCATATCTAAGCCAATATGAGACCAATCTCAATGAAAATTCGCAAATCAACTTGATTGGAGGTACTCAACACACTCCCCGCCTCTTGTCATGAGCCGTTACTGAGAACCACATAGCAGAGTATTTCTTGCGCCTACCTAGCTAAAATTCTAGACGTCGGATTAAAACGAGACTATAGCGTCCATAAAGCGACCATCGGGATTTAAAAAATGCCAGATTGACTAAATGTGTAGGTGTAACAGTTTTTTGTCAATTTATAATTTATCGCTCTCACGTGCTTAATTATGTTGTATAATAATGTTGCATAATCACCTTCCAGTGTAAAAACCTTGGAATTTAAAAACAAGGTTTTAATTGAAAATAGGCATTGGTCGGAAGCTGAAAAAATAAAGGAAATTCCCATGAGCACCACATTGCCTATTTCACCCATGCTCTACCTAGGGTTTCCAGCACACAGCTTCAACCTACTACAGTAGCTATGTTGTTCTTCAAACTATGTGTAGGCAGGTTGCTTAGGATTCATACTCTTCAGAGGGATAATGGACTTTACAGTGTCCTGCTATCAAAATTATGTATACTGGTATGTGTGTATATACAGTACCAGTCAAAAGTTCTGACACACCTACTCATTCATGGGTTTTTCTTAGTTTTTACAATGTAGAAAATAATGAAATAACATATGGAATCACGTAGTAAACCAAAAAGTGTTAATCAAATCAAAATAGATTTTAGATTATTGATGACAGCTTTGCATACTCTTGGCATTCTCTCAACCAGCTTCACTTGGAATGATTTTCCTACAGTCTTGAAGGAGTTCTCACATATGCTGAGCACTTGTTGGCTACTTTTCTTTCACTTTGCGGTTCAACTCATCCCAATTGGGTGGAGGTTGGGTGATTGTGGAAGCCAGGTCATCTGACGCAGCACTCCATCACTCACCTTCTTAGTCAAATAGCCCTTATACAGCCTGGAGGTGTCTTGGGTCATTGTCCTGTTGAAAAACAAATGATAGTCCCCCTCAACGCAAACCAGATGGGATGGCATATCGCTGCAGAATGCTATGGTAGCCGTGCTGGTTAAGTGTGCCTTGAATTCAAAATAAATCACAGACAGTGTCACCAGCAAAGCACACCCACACCATCACACCTCCTCCTCCATGCTTCACGGTGGGAACCACACATGCAGAGATCATCCGTTCACCTACTCTGTCTCACAAAGACATGGCGGCTGGAAACAAAAATCACAAATTTGGACTCATCAGACCAAAGGCCAGATTTGCACCAGTCTAATGTCCAATGCTCGTGTTTCTTGGCCAAAGCAAGCCGCTTTTTCTTATTGGTGTCCTTTAGTAGTGATTTCTTTGCAGCAATTCGACAATGGCCTGATTCACGCAGTCTCCTCTAAACAGTTGATGATGAGATGTGTCTGTTACTTGAATGCTGAAGCATTTATTTGGGCTGCAATCTGAGGTGCAGTTAACTCTAATGAACTTATCCTCTGCAGCAGAGGTAACTCTGGGTCTTCCTTTCCTGTGGCAGTCCTCATGAGAGCCAGTTTTATTATAGCGCTTGATGTTTTTTGTGACTGCACTTGAAGAAACTTTAAAAGTTATTAATTTTATGTATTGACTGACCTTCATGTCTTAAAGTAATGATGGACTGTCATTTCTCTTTGCTTATTTAAGCTGTTCTTGCCATAATATGAACTTGGTCTTTTACCAAATAGGGCTATCTTCTGTATACCCCCCCCCTACCTTGTCACAACACAACTGATTGACTCAAACACATTAAGAAGGAAAGAAATTCCACAAATTAACAACGCACACCTGTTAATTGAAATGTATTCCAGGTGACTATCTCATGAGCTGGTTGAGAATGCCAATAGTGTTCAAAGCTGTCAAGGCAAAGGGTGGCTACTTTGAAGAATCTCAAATATAAAATATATTTTGATTTGTTTACTGCATGACTCCATGTGTTATTTCCTGGTTTTGATGTCTTCACTATTATTTTACTTGTGTAGAAAATAGTAAAAATAAAGAAACCCTTGAATGAGTAGGTGTGTCCAAACTTTTGCTGGTACTGTATATTCATATTATTCCAGGAGGCTGGAAGGCAATGTGTATGTCATAAGAGCTATGGTGATGCTGCTTTTAATATTCTGTCTAAATCAGAACCCATCAATGTATAGCTAATAAATTAATTTATAGTTCACAGCTGAATTAATAAAATATATATATATATATATTGTCTCACACAGGATAGGTGCAGTGAAATGTGTTGTTTTACAGGGTCAGCCATATTAGTACAGCCCACCTGGAGCAAATTAGGGTTAAACCTTGCTCAACGGCACCGACAGATTTTTCACCTTGTCGGCTTGGGTATTTTGGTTACGACCTTTTGGTTACTGGCTCAAGTTCTAACCACTAGGCTACCTGCCGCTTCAATGCTGAATGTAGGCTACAGTAGAATTGACTGATGAATGTAATGCTGAATAGCCAGATTGTGTAGTTATTCTGTTGTATTGTACTCGGCAGGAATTCTGTGCACCCGAAGCTCCATTTCCCTCAGCGAATGCCTCCAGCAGTTGGCCAGGCAGCCCCCCCAGCCCCTTTGTCCTGCTGCCCAACTCCAGTGCCCTGGCCTGGGCCTCCAACATCAGCACTCCCCCCTCATGGCCCCCGCTTAGCGCCCTGAGGCTGCTGGCCTCCCTGGAGGGCCAGTCATGTATAGATGCGTGCCAGAGCGCAGGCCTGATCTGTGAGCCCGCCTTCTACCGCTTCATCAATATCAAAGAGGCCTTCAACGGGTGAGCTGCTGCTGCCTCCCTTCACCACCATGTGATCACACCACCATCTGTTACACAACATTACATCTTGTAATTTAACATTTAGCAGATTCTGTTATACAGCACGATCACTGAGGAAACAAACAATGAATATGTGCATCTTAAATTCTTCTGAATATCCTCCCTCATTCAAATGCACTACCCAATGTGCTTTGGTGTAATGATATTGATAGCCATTTATGAAGCCTTTTTTTAAACATTGATTATAATGTAAATCACATTACTTAATATGAATAATGATATATAAAGAAATGTATCTCTGGTGTTTCTGCCCAGGCTGGAGGTGCAGTGTGAGGGGGTGGAGGCTGAGATGAACCACATCTTCCCAGCCTTCTCAGTGGAGAGTAGTGAGTGTGGCCTCCAGAAAGACCGTCTGCTGTTCAGCTGTGCCGGGGCCAACACCAAGTACCACCGCCTCTGTCCCTGCAGGGACTACCGTAAGGGCCAGGTGGCGCTGTGCAGGGACTGCTTATGACTGTGATCAGCACCTGGGGGAAGATGACCTGCCACCCCTCCCTCAGCCTTGGCCATCCCAGGGGCCCTTTCTATAGGTGGGAGGGACACTGAGGAGGATGGCCTTGATGGAGGTCACTGTGGGTGACACAGAGGAACCAGTAGGGTCGGTCACCATGGGGTAGAGGAGCAGCTGTACAAAGATCACTGCTGGTATGATTATAGCACAGGGGGGAAGGCTTCACGGAACTGGACAGCTGGATAATGTTAAAGTGAGAAAAATGAGACTCCCTACTTGCTGCTCTGACCACAGGCTCAGTGCATTGGCAATTCTGAAATTACTAGAATACCCAGTCGCCAAACCCACAAAATGGCTGCCAAACAAGACGTGTGGCTGACATGATGCATCTCAGGGAAATGCATGATTGTACTGTACCCTGCTAAAGTGATGATGCTGCTATAAGGTGAAAGTTTTACAATAGTCTTTATGGACTACATTTGGTCCAACAACAGGAATGTTAGGGGGATGGAGTTATGAGGAACACAGAAATGAGGGGATTCAAAATTATATCCCTGATAATTGTATTGCAATGCTATAGTTGCTAATATCTCGCTTCAAGTGACATGCAGATACTGTATGGAATGTAATGTTCTGTGAAATACTTTGATCATAATGCAGTTGGGATATTTGTACAGTAGATGCACTACTAGATGTAATATTTTCCATGTCTCATACATTAGTATATTTGTACATACAAGTGTTGATTAATAAAAAAGACAATTGAAACATTCTAGTACAACTCTTTTCTGGTACAACTTCTTCAACTCTAAAACAAGTCTAAGAGTCAGATTACGTCTTGAGACATGAATGAGTCTGTAGATTTAGAAAAGCAATTGAGTGTAAAGCTGTCATCCATCTTTTTTGGTCAATTTCACAAAGCCAAATGGAAGAGAATGTTCTAATGACTTCTTTCAGAGCTGGTGATTTCTCTGCAGGCACTGTTGGCTTGGACTCATTTAGTTCATGGAGTGGTGCCTAAATACCCACAGACAATTCGTGAGAAGGTTGCCAGAGTGGGTGGAAGGCTGCGTTTAGATGGTGCAGATCAGAGTGAGTTCTGTTGGGACGGAGAGTAGTGTTGGCTTATCCATGGCTCTAGGTGCAATAGATCCCACCTCTCACTCATCTCACCTCAACCAGCAGCTCTACAGTTCTTTGCCCTCTTTGTCTGTCTGACTTCAGGATTTTCAGTCTTGTAGACACCAATGATTTACTGAAGTAACCGTCATACACAAACTTATACTTGCCATACCTTATACTTGCCATACCCCAATACCATGATGAGACCCAGTAAAGTGAGTTTGCAGGGGAGCTGGTCCATGTCCCAGTCTGTCTCTGAGGTAGATTGAGCTGGAGGTAGATGTTGAGAAAGCCCATATACTGTAGACAAACATTCAATTATCCCTTTGCAATCAACAGGGTTGATAGCCCTCATCAGCATTTCCCATTCCCTGACCTGGGTGTAAAATGAACGTCATCATTCACTTGTTGAGGCTGCCAATAATGTACTCATTCATTTACATAGATTTTGATATCGAGGCACCAATATGGATTTAGTGAAGGAAACTGACGGAGACATTTCTACAACATCTGATGTGAATTTTACGATTCTTCCACTGGTATAGACAAGTAGATCACTCTTTCATAAAACACATGGAAGACACTCTGAAACACATGACTGATTCTATCATTTCAGAGAATAACATTAACCGACACATCAGACAATCTGCGCTGATGACTAAAAGTTTTAGTTCCAAACTCCTGTTTGTCCTCCCACGGTCTTCTCCCTCCTGTGGTTGTCCTGATTAAGATTCCATTGCCAGGTTGTGTATCACTCCTCTCTGGAGGTAACAGAGAGCCCCGCAAACTCCACAGGGGGGAAATAGAGACGGTAGAAATTAGAGAGATGAACCTACCTTCAGGCCTGAAGAGAGAGAGGGAGGATGTCTACAGGCAAAGCTTCAAGCTCTAACTTCAAACAGGTGTCTACCATACAGGGTTCCTATGGGAACCAGGCCACTCATAGTCCTGAGAGAGCTATATTAAACTTTTATCTCCGACGGACTGTGCCAACGTCATGTCTGCACACGTTTTTTGTGGCAGTCCGTCCAGATATTAAAAAGGAAAATGGCTCATTCTGTCCAACAGTGTAAATTGTTTTAATGGAATGGTGAGATATGTGCATTTCAATCTGCAATGAGAAACGTTTTCCAATTAGGTCTTTCTTTCTTCCTTTAATGTTTTGTCCAGTAGATATATCTACTACTGACTTGAATCACAGCTATAGTACAGTGCTTTGTTGAATATTGGTGCGGCGTATTGTTCATTATGTTTTTGTTACATGATTTAAGTGAGGTGATATGGGATTTAATGACATCATTTTATAGTGCCAGAAATAATCCGGCAACTTTTTCTACCACACTAGCCTGACTTGCACAAAATGGCTGAGGTGACGTGAAAGACATTCTCATCCTAGCTGCTCCAGAAATGCTGAACACTCTTAGCCAAGATAAGAGAAGTTTTAATGAGATATGTTGAGAGAAGATGATTGGAATTTGCCAGCTTAATGAAGGTGCTTATACTCCATTGTCACCTGAGTTTAATGGAGACACACATTTAAGCCCATTCTAATCAGAATTTTCCTGTCTGTGAACTCAAGTTGAACTTTAGCTTGAAAAAGCACAGGCACAGGAGTGAGAACTGAAGGATGGCGAGGAGGAGAGGAGAGAGATGGGAACGGGTGAGGGAGCGAGGGAGGCGATGAGCTTTTCCTGTTCCAACAAACTTTTAACCTAAATTCAATGACATGGTGATATTTTTTGTTGAGTTCACGTTGAATTCATGTTAGTTGACAATTTAACCAAATGTAAATCAAAACTAGACTGACTGACGTCTGTGCCCAGTGGGGAGGCTCTCCCTTCGCCCAACCGTCCTTTTGATTGAGATGTTAATCTGAGGTCCTGACTCTGTAGTCACTAAAGATCCCATGGCATTTACTGAAAGATAAACCCCATCCCCTCACACTACCTTTGCCAATGACATAACTCTATTACAGACCATAGATGTTTCTCTAATGCTGCAGGTAATAGCCAGTTCACATTCCCCAGCTGGTGTAACTCCACCATGCGTTGAGCAGCAGTCTAACTGTGACTTTGTGAGGTGAAAGTGGACTGAAGCAGCAGAGAGGTCTATAATGTATTATTATCTCGTAAGCTACAGTGCATCTCTGCTGGTCGGGAGATAAGAGGATTAGACTGTAGAGAGCCAACAGCACAGGTTGGAGCATCTTGACTCTCAAGAGGCTGTCTTTGATTTTATAAGTGTGTTGTTTTCTGGAGAGTGTTCAACTGTCATGGTCAGGAACCGAACGTGGAAAGGGCCATTTAACTGCCATGTAGTAGTTCTGGCTCACCTAACTCCCTCCTTCAGCTTACTGTACAGGTCTTATCAAATTGTATTAGTCACATGTGCTGAATACAACAGGTAGACCTTACAGTGAAATGCTTACAAACTCTTCCTCAACAATACAGAAAATAAAAACACATGAGAAATTAAACACACAAGAATGAAGCTACATACAGTGGCAAGAAAAAGTATACCTGGATTTCTGCATAAATTGGTCATAAAAATGTATCTGATCTTCATTTAGGACACAACAATAGACAAAAAGTCTGCTTAAACTAATACACAAACAATTATACGTTTTCATGTCTTTATTGAACATACCATGTAAACATTCACAGTGCAGGGTGGAAAAAGTATGTGAACCCTTGGATTTAATAACTGGTTGACCCTCCTTTGGCAACAATAATCTCAACCGGTTTTCTGTAGTTGCGGATCAGACCTTCACAACTGTCAGGAGGAATTTTGGATCATTCCTCTTCACAAAACTGTTTCAGCTAAGCAATATTCTTGGGATGTCTGGTGTGAACTGCTCTCTTGAGGTCATGCCACAGCATCGCAATCGGGTTGAGGTCAGGACTCTGACTGGACCACTCCAGAAGGCATATTTTCTTCTATTGAAGCCATTCTGTTGTTGACTTACTTCTGTGTTTTGGGTCGTTATCCTGTTGGATCACCCAACTTCCATTGAGCTTCAACTGGTGGACAGATAGCCTTACATTCTCCTGCAAAATGTCTTGAGAAACTTGGGAATTCATTTTTCCGTTGATGATAGCAAGCTGTCCAGGCCCTGAGGCAGCAAAGCAGCCCCAAACCATGATGCTCCCTCCACCATACCTTACAGTTGGGATGAGGCTTTGATGTTGGTGTGCCTTTTTTCTCCATACATGGTGTTGTGTGTTCCTTCCAAACAACTCAACTGTAGTTTCATCTGTCCACAGAATATTTTTCCAGTAGCGCTGTGGAACATCCAGGTGCACTTTTGCAAACTTCAGACATGCAGAAATGTTTTTTTTTGGACTGCAGGGGCTTCTTCCGTGGTGTTCTCCCATGAACACCATTCTTGTTTAGTGTTTTACGTGTCTCATCAACAGAGATGCTAGCATGTTACAGAGATTTCTGTAAGTCTTTAACTGACACTAGGATTCTTCTTAACCTCATTGAGCATATTGCTATGTGCTCTTGCAGTCATCTTTGCAGGATGGCCACTTCTAGGGAGAGTAGCAACAGTGCTGAACTTTCTCCATTTATAGACAATTTGTCTTACTGTGGACTGATAAACATCAAGACTTTTAGAGATCCTTTTGTAACCCTTTCCAGCTTTATGCAACTCAATCAATTTTTAATCTTAGGTATTCTGAAGTCTCTTTGTTTGAGGCATGGTTCAGATCAGTCAATGGTTCTTGTGAATAGCAAACTCAAATTCTGTGAGTTTTTTTATAGGGTAAGGCAGCTCTAACCAACATCTCCAATCTCATCTCATTGATTGGACTCCATGTTAGCTGACTCCAATTAGCTTTTGGAGAAGTCATTAGCCGAGGGGTTCACATACTTTTTCCAACCTACACTGAATGTTTAAATGATGTATTCAATATAGTCAAGAAAAATACAATAATTTGTGTGTTATTAGTTTAAGCACACTAAGTTTGTCGGTTGTTGTGACCTAGATGAAGATCAGATCAAATTTGCTGACCAATTTATGCAAAAATTCAGGTAATTCCAAAGGGTTCACATACGTTTTCTTGCCACTGTACAGTGCATTCGGAAGGTATTCAGACCCCTTGACTTTTTTTTTAATGTTCAGCCTTATTCTAAAAGTTTTTTCCCCTCATCAATCTAGAAACAATACCTCAAAATGACAATGCAAAAACAGGTTTTTAGAATTGTTTGCAAATTTATAATGAGAGAAACTGAAATATCACATTTACATAAGTATACAGACCCTTTACTCAGTACTTTGTTGAAGCAAATTTGGCAGCGATTACAGTCTCAAGTCTTCTTGGGTATGACGCTACAAGCTTGGCACACCTGTATTTGGGGAGTTTCTCACGTTCTTCTCTGCAGATGCTCTCAAGCTCTGTCAGGTTGGATGGGGAGCGTAACTGCACAGCTATTTTCAGGTTTCTCCCGAGATGTTAGATCGGGTTCAAGTCCGGGCTCTGGCTGGGCCACTCAAAGACATTCAAAGAGCTGTCCTGAAGCCACTCCTGCGTTGTCTTGTCTGTGTGCTTAGGGTTGTTGTCCTGTTGGAAGGTGAACCTTCACTCCTGTTGTGTCTTTGGCTATGCCGGATTAAGTGATATGACATGCTAACTTATAAAATTATTTATCTGTAATTAATATTACCTGATTAAGCTAATCATGTAAATGTAATTAACTAGAAAGTCGGGGCACCACAGAAGAACGTTTATAGAGCTGTTATCTTCCGAATAAACTCTTAAAATACTTAGTAATATTTTACATCGATAGCAGTCAATATTAACCCTTATCTTCTTTTCAGTCTCATAATGAAAGTTGTCAATTCTTGGTTATCTTCACGAACCCTGGCTAACAAGTTGAATCAGCAATACAAAATTGGGTTTAATTATTTATTTACTAAATACCTAACTAATCACACAGAATTACAAATACACAGAATACAAATGATGTCATACAGAAAACGCCCTGGTGAACGGAGCCTGTATCATGGCTGGTTACACAAAGGAAAGGGGGTTGGGCTTGAATGAAAGAGCGGGAAGATTTAGGAACAAAGAAACAGCAGCTATGCTATCGTAAATACATTATCTTATGCATTCTAAATTACCGCCCATTTGGAAAAGGAAAATGCAATAAATATTTACTCTGAGCTGCGCTTCGGTAGATTGGTCGTAGATGCTGGCCGGGTTGGCCAACAGATCTTCCTGTAGTGGAAGAATGTCTCTAGTGGTAATGGATACGTGGTGGTATCTTCGTCTGGTTGTTAGACTGGATCCGTCGTCCGTCCTTTCCTAGCCCACGTTAGCAGCGGCTAACTCAACGGCTAGGAAGTATCACTTCTGTAGTGAATAAGCTCAAAGTTCATACCAGTTCATACCATAGCTCACGCCGAGGTTGGCTTAGTTCTGTCCTTGATATGTGTCTGTCCTTCTAACGTAGAGGCTGCAGACCTCCCGTACTGGAACATGTGAATGTCTTTTCGTCAAAGGCTTATATAGTGGAGAGGAGGGAAGGAGGTGTTTCATCATTTATAACCCCTGTCTCTTCACAGGGTTGGCCACTGATCGAGCAGGGCACTTTCCTTATGAAAACCCAATTATCTCATTTGGAAGCTAAAATTACATTTAATCTCCTAACAAACAATTTCAATATCAAACATTTCAATTGCATAACAATTCCATGTGACTCTGATAACTAGAGGGTGTATACTTTCTCAGGTACAGTTTATGTCGTCCTGTCATCAATCATAATGTCTCAGATAACAATGAACTGACATACATACTCATTACGTTATCAAGCATATTTCCAACTGGTTTTATTATCAAAAGATGGTTCCTTTCCCCATTTGTTTGATGTTCCCAGACTCTCTATATTTAACATGACAGCAGTCCTTCAGTAGGGTCAGTAAGAGAGGGGAAGGGAGAAAGGTATTTATGGGGGGGTCATAAACCTTACCCACAGGCCAACGTCATGACACCCCAGTCTGAGGTCCTGAGTGTTCTCCCAGTCCCTGCTGCTGAAAAACATCCCCACAGCATGATTCTACCACCACCATGCTTTATCGTAGGGATGGTGCCAGGTTTCCTCCAGACGTGACGCTTGGCATTCAGGCCAAATAGTTCAATCTTGGTTTCCTAAGACCAAAGAATGTTGTTTCTCATGGTCTGAGAGTCGTTAGGTGCCTTCCATCTGGCCACTCTACCAGAAAGGCTTACTTGGTGGAGTGCTACAGAGATGGTTGTCCTTCTGGAAGATTCTCCCATCTCCACAGAGGGACTCTAGAGCTCTGTCAGATTGACCATCAGGTTCTTGGTCACCTCCCTGACCAAGTCCCTTCTCCTCGATTGCTCAGTTTGGCCGTGTGGCCAGCTCTAGGAAGAGTGTTGGTGGTTCCAAACTTCTTCAATTTAAGAATGATGGAGGCCACTGTGTTGTTGGGGACCTTCAATGCTGCAGAAATGTTTTGGTACCCTTCCCCAGATCTGTACCTCGACACAATCCTGTCTCGGAGCTCTATGGACGATTCCTTCAACTTCATGGCTTGGTTTTTGCTCTGACATGCACTTTCAACAGTGGGACCTTATATAGACAGGTGTGTGCCTTTCCAAATCATGTCCAATCAATTTCATTTACTACAGGTGGACTCCAATCAAGTTGTAGAAACATCTCAAGGATGACCAATGGAAACAGGATGCACCTGAGTTCAGTTTCAATTCTCATAGCAAATAAGTAAAGTTATTTCTGTTTTTATTTTTAATACATTTGCACAAATGTCTAAAAAACAGTTTTTGCTTTGTCATTATGGGGTATTGTGTGTAGATTGATGAGGATTTTTCTTTTTAGAATAAGGCTGTAATGTAACTAATGTGGAAAATTCAAAGAGTCTGAATACTTTCCAAATGCACTGTACAAGGAGTACCAATAACATCTACATGTGCAGGCATATGTGGTAGTTAAGGTAGATTTGGACATGTAGGCAGGGGTAAAGTAACTAGGCATCAGGATAGATAATAATAAGAGTAAAATGTAGCAGCAGTGTATGTGATGAGTGTGATCGTGTGTGTGGCGTCAGGATGTGTGTAATGTGTGTGCGTCATGTGTGTCAGTGTAAGTGTGTGAGTGTGCGCATAGAGTCCGTGCAGATAGTCCGGATAGCCATCGATTGGCTGTTCAGCAGTCTTATTACTTGGAGACAGAAGCTGTCTCGGAACATGCTATGGTACCGCTTGCATGCCAGATGGTAGCAGAGAGAACAGTCCATGGCTTGGGTGGCTGAGGTGTTTTGCAATTTTCTGGGCCTTCCTCAGACACTACCTGGTATAAAGGTCCTGGATGGCAGGGAGCTCGGCCCCAGTGATGAACTGGGCCGTCCGCTCCACTCTCTATAGAGCCTTGCGGTGGTGCAGCTGTAAATCCTCTTGGGGATCTGATGGCCGATGACAAAGTTGCTGTTGTGCCCTCTTCACGGCTGTGTGGGTGTGTATGGACCATGTTAACTAAGATATGTGTACACCAAGGAACTTCCTACAGCCCCGTCGATGTGGATGGGGGCGTGGATGCTCTGAGCACATGCCCTGGTATTGCGTCTGGTCCCTGGCCTTGCAAATGTTAACTCTTCTAAAAGTCTTACTCACCTGAGCCATAGAGTGCTAGATGGCAGAGTCGCCCGGAACAGTGGGAACCCTCATGCATGGCTCGTTTTGTTTACCTCAAAGCGAGCATAGAAGGCATTTAGCTCGTCTGGGAGGGAGGCATCATTGGGCAACACACGGTTGGGTCTTCCTTTGTAATCTGTAATAGTCTGCAAGCCTTGCCACATCTGAGGAGCGTCGGAGACGTTGTAGTAGGATTCCATTTTGTTCCAGTATTGTCCTTTTGCTGTGTTTTTCAAGTTTCAAGTTTTAATGTCACATGCACAAGTACAGTGAAATGCCTTTCTTGCTCTAACCCCAACAATGCAGTAATAAATAATAATGTAATACTAAAAATAACAAGGTTGAACAAAAACACAAGATATAAGAAATAAGAAAAACAAAAAGTAAGCAAGCATACCATATACAGGGTCAGTTCCAGTACCATATTTACAATGTGCAGGGATACTGGAGTGATACAGATACACTACATTACCAAAATGATGTGGACACCTGCTCGTCGAATATCTCATTCCAAAATAATGGACATTAATATGGAGTTGGTCCCGCCTTTGCTGTTACAACAGCCTCCCCTGTTCTGGGAAGGGTTTCCACTAGATGTTGGAACATTGCAGCGGGGACTTGCTTCCATTCATCCACAAGAGCATTAGTGAAGTCGGGTACTGATGTTGGGCGATTAGGCCCGCAGTCGGCATTCCAATTCATCCCAAAGGTGTTCGATGGGATTGAGGTCAGGGCTCTGTGCAGGCCAGTCAAGTTCTTCCACACACCAATCTCGACAAACCATTTCTGTATGGTCCTCGCTTTGTGCATGAGGGCATTGTGATGCTGAAACAGGAAAGGGCCTTCCCCAAACTGTTGCCACAAAGTTAAAAGTACAGAATCGTCTAGAATGTCATTGTATGCTGTAGCGTTAAGATTTCCCTTCAATGGAACTAAGGAGCCTAGACTGAACCATGAAAAACAGCCCCAGGCTATTATTCCTCCTCCACCAAACTTTACAGTTAGCACTATGTATTAGGGCAGGTAGCATACTCTTGGCATCCACCAAACCCAGATTAGTCCGTTGGACTGCCAGATGGTGAAGCCTGATTCATCACTCCAGAGAATACGTTTCCACTGCTCCAGAGTCCAATGGCGGCGAGTTTTACACCACTTCAGCCGACACTTGGCATTGCGCATGGTGATCTCAGGCTTGTGTGTGGCTGCTCAGCCTTGGAAACCCATTGGAGGAAGTTCCCAACGAACAGTTATTTTGCTGATGTTAAATCCAGAGGCAGCTTGGAACTCAATAGTGAGTGTTGCAACCGAGGACAACATTTTTTACTCGCTACTCGCTTCAGCACTTGGCGGTCCTGTTCTGTGAGCTTACAGTTGTCACCTAGCTCCACTAGGTGACTAGGCATCAGGATATATGATAAAACAGAGTAGTTTGATGTGAGTGGGTGTGTGTAAAGTCAGTGTAAACGTATGTGCATATTATGTGTGTGAGAGCAAATGATAGTGAGTTTGTATGCGTGTTGGAATGTGAGTGTGCATAAGAATAAAATATAAAGTTCAACTCAGAAGCTCAGAAGTTTGATGGCTTGACGGAGGTTGTGGCAGGACTTCTTGTATGCGTCCGTGTCCCGTCCTTAAAAAAAAATATTTCTAGCCTTCAGTTTCAAAGTTGTATTGTCACACGTACAGAATACAGCAGGTGTATAACAGCACAGTGAAATGCTTACTTGCAGCTCTTTCCAACAATGCTACTTGCAGCTCATTCCAACAATGCAGTAATAATATAGATGAGGAAAACACAAGAAATAAGAGAAGAAAAAAAACAGGAGAATGGAAGTTATATACAGATCAGTGTATTATTACAATGTGCTGGGGTACTGGAGCAATTGAGATAGTTATGTACATGTGAACAGGAAGTGACTGGTAACAGGATAATACATAATGGTAATAGTAATCAATAATAATCATAACCTTTAGCATACTGTAGCACGGATGTCACTGTTAATCCAAGGCTTTCAGTATGAAATATAAAAGAAATGAAAAGAGATACAGAACATAGTGTACTGGCTGCACTGTAGGTAAGGAACAATATGTAAGCTCAGTATAAAGTAGAGTGGACAGCCACCGGTCAACCAGCTGAATGTGTTTCCTCCATCAGTGAATTAGCCCATACAGTGGCCATGAAAAGGCATGATTCAAAGCGAGGGAGGCCACCTTCCCCACAGAGAGAGGTCACAGGCTAGGATTAATCACCTTTATCTAAACTGCTGGCCAGGCCTCCCACTCTCTTCTCCTCTCTCTGGTTTCTGTGGTGTTTTTCTTTGCGTGACAGTGGGGTTAAGGCTGCTTGCTCATGTCCCCTACCAGCAGCCTTCCCTTTTGATTAATGCAACACACACCTCTAATGGCTTCCTCGCCTGCTCTCTCAAATGAATCTGACTCACGTGTCTGTGTGTGTTCTCTCACATATTTTAATTGGCAAAGCGTCTACAATGAAATTTGTTCACTTCCTGCCTTTTCTCAATGGAGGGTGACTGGTCTGGCTCTCTCTGAGTAAAGCGTGCATTGGAGGAGGGAAATTGGCCTGTTTGTCTTAGTGTTACTTAATGAGCTATGGTTTGCTGCTGGTCATTTCCATGTAAAAAGGCCCAACACCAACATGTGAAGTTCATATGCCAGCAGCACACCACCCTGTGTGTGTGTGTGTGTGTGTGTCAAATGGAAGCTAAGAGTCTATATTTTTGGGAAAATAAGGTATATATACATTTTCCAATCATTTTCCATGCAAAAAAATTGGTATAAACAAATCCTTTGATTTCTGGTCAAATAGATGGAAAAATCTACCAGAAAAATATTAAAAAGGTATTAGAAATACATCAAAACACAATAATGTTTGAGTATATACCCCTGCCAACTAATATCAAAACTTATATTTAATTTTAAAGAAATGTTTCTGCCTTCTGTATTCTTAAGAAACATTGCCTTGAAATTCTTTTACCAAAAACTCACATCTTTAAGATATTTTCAAATTTCTCTCACTCATGGGGGGATAATGAAAGTTCACAGAAGTAACAAGTAAAGGTAGACCTATCAATTAGTTAGTGTTTGTACTGATATCAATGTTGTTTAGCAATTATTAACCACTTCAAACTCGAAATTCCATTACCAAATCGGTAACGGAATTTCTGTAATTAAATTGGCTACAATGGGAAATCATAGTAGTCACAAACCACAGTTGGGTTCACAAGTTTGGACAGCACAGTACACACTTGGACAGTACAGTAGAGTATAGTTCAGTACAGCAGAGTAAAGAAAAGTAGCTTACAGTTCAGTACAGTAGAGTTCAGCACAGTAGAGTATAATTTAGTAGAGTAGAATAGAGTAGAGTTCAGTACAGTACACAGTAGAGAACACTAGAGTTGAGTACACTATAATGTACTGAACTAAACTCTACTGTTTTGTGCTGTTCTGTCCTCTACTAAGCTCTACTGTGCTTACTTTGATGTCCAAACTTGTGAAATATATGATTGATTCAGATTCGGTCTGGTCTTGATGAATCAAATTTGGTATTTTTGGGGGGCAGAGCTCATAAAAAGTCAGTGTGTAGAAAAATACCCAAAATGCAAATATGGACATTGCATATTCATGCACACCCACATATGTACATAACGTATACAGTAATGTAATTTTCACCAAAACATTTATAGCATGTATAAAAATGCAGGACCCAGAGCATGCAGACACAATCCCTGTCTACGTCTGTACTTCCTGACTCAAACCTTCCTGCACCTCCCTTAGACACACAGACAGTGCTGTACATGCATGATAAGCCTGCCCTGTCTCTCTGAGGGAAGCTAGTTCAATTTGAATTGGGCCAGAGGCAAGACACATGGCAGGCAGGTAGGTAGAGAGAGAGCAGTCCAAACAGGGGGAAACAGCTCTAGACTATACCCAGCTTGCATATAACGTTCTGAGAACCATATGTTTCTTAGAGCTTGGTGAGAGCATGCTTGTCCTATGGTTATTTTGCATACAACCTTCCCATAACTTTCTGGGAATGGTGCAGGATAGTTTCTTGGCTTTGGAACATTCTCAGTACATTTAAGGAACTTGACAAAAATATGTTATTTTCTTGGCATTTCATTACTTTAACAGAACGTTTCCTAAAGGTTCAAACATGGTTACATTTAATTTCAATTCTGGTAATGTTCGAGAAACATTCTCCAACTGGTTTGACATTGGGAATGTTTTCAAATAGTTTAGAGAACGTTAAGGAACAATGGAATTTCAGTACAATATAACGTTTTCTACTGGTTGCCTCATGGTTCTACTTAAAGTCATGTTCTCAAATTGTTCCAAGAATGTTAAGAAAACTTTCCATAAAAACCACAAGCAAATTTTAGAAACATTAAGAGAACGTTCTAAGATTGGAATGTATATATTTGTAAATAACATTCTCAGCATTAACTAAACTCTCTCTATCCTCTACTTTGTTAAGTGTGTTCAGGTGTGTTGGCTGTGCCCACTCATTGCCCACACCTGATCTTAATGAATGCTTGTTTCCCTTTGAAATGGGGTCTGTTTTAATGACTAAAAGGAACAGCTTTGTATGCAACAAAAAAATGGCATTCTAGCCCCATCCTGGTGGTGCAGTGGACTAATTCCATGGATAGAGGACAGATGATTATAGGTTTGAATTTCACTGATGCCGTGTCACAAAAAAATAAATGTTTGCATTATTAATGCCTAAGGAAATAAGCTAGTCGTGTTATTGAAAGTTATTCATAAACCTCCAAATTATCTTGAATTTTCGTTCTCAGAGCTTTAATAAACCTCCTAGAAAGAACTTTCAAGAAACCAGAGTAAAACATTCTCAGAACCTCCCAGCAACCTAAAAATAAATGTTCCCAGAACAGCCGAAATGATCACTTCCGTTCTCAGAATGTATAAAAAAAACGTTCCGTTTTACTGGTCAGAAACGTATGGCTTTGTTCACAGAACCAACATGAAACCAAAAACATACTTTCCCACAACTCCCAACGAACCAAGTGTGCTAGCTGGGTAGTATCATCCAGATCTGGGCCACTGGTGCCGAGTCTGCCCAGAGGCATCCGAAAAGAGGAAGGTTGGGTTTGGACCCGACCGTGTCTCTGCCTCTTCACCTCATTAGCAATCTGTCAGTCACTCCGCCGGACGCTCGGGCAGTTCACCTCTACGGATGGGAGTTATTTTCATATGTAAGGTGGTAATCACATTGGCTAATGCAGTCTCCATCCTGGCTGACTTAATTGCTTCCCTGCTCAGGGTCATATCCAAGGCGTTTGACTAGGTAGCGATTGCAGAGATTTTCAAATCATAACTACTGTTAAAGTTCATTTGGCCTGAAATGATGGGCTAAAACTAATCTGGAAGGGGATATTCACCAATCATTCTCATTTTGGATACCTCTCTCTGGGCTATATGTATTATATTTACACATTAATATTTTCCAAAGTCAGAGAGGCAGCAAAGTCTTCCACAGAGCTGAGGAAATAGGCTCTCCAGGAAAATGCCCTCAAATATCAGCCCACTCACTCAAAATGCCCTTTCACTCCTCTTCTGTTGTCATCTATGGTTGAGGTCACTCAGCCTGGTCACTGATGTATACTATGGTACATGCTATCCGATCAAGCAAGCTCAGTGGTGCATGCCATCCTGCACGCATGCTACCCACCCAAAATAGTTGTGTGTGGAATGATAGCTAGAGCTCAAGCCGTAAAGGTGTGTGGAATGATAGCTAGAGCTCAAACTGTAAAGGTGTGTGGAATGATAGCTAGAGCTCAAGCCATAAAGGTGTGTGGAATGATAGTTAGAGTTCAAGCCGTAAAGGTGTGTGCTAACCGACAGTGGAGAGGAGCTGAGGACAGAAGACATACCCATCAGCAGGTGAGTCTGTGCAGCTCGGGCCAGCTGGCAGATCCAGGACCAGTCTATTCATGCTGCATCTGTCACTGCTCTGGCAGACACTCTGTCACTGCAAAGGTCACACAATTACAGAGTTTATAGACTGGGATCTAGCAGCATGACACACAGACGGTATAGCCACTCTCAGTGGTAAATCAGGTGGTGCTGAAGGACTGAAGAGCATCTGTGGTCTGGATTTTAGGAAAGGTGAGTGGCAGGGTGACTGTTGGCTGTCTGGAGAGGTGGAGCAGAGAGAGAAAGCACAGGTAGATAGAGAAGAGGTTTCTAAATCCCCAGACATTCCCTTCACATGATCCTGGTGTCTGAGTGGCCTGCCAAACTGTCTGAGCCCACTTGTATTGATAGAGAAAGGAGATGAGAAGGAGAGCGCTAAGGGAAAACAAGCAGAGAAAGAATGAGGGAACACAGTAAGAGGGACACGTGAGGCCGAATGAAAATAATGCCATATAACGGGACAGAAAACAAGAGTGAGGGATTAAAAGAGTAAAATAGTCACTTACAGTGAGGGAAAAAAGTATTTGATCCCCTGCTGATTTTGTACGTTTGCCCACTGACAAAAAAATGTAATTTTAATGGTAGGTTTATTTGAACAGTGAGAGACAGAATAACAAAAAAATCCAGAAAAACGCATGTCAAAAATGTTATAAATTGATTTGCATTTTAATGAGGGAAATAAGTATTTGACCCCTCTGCAAAACATGACTTAGTACTTGGTGGCAAAACCCTTGTTGGCATTCACAGAGGTCAGACGTTTCTTGTAGTTGGCCACCAGGTTTGCACACATCTCAGGAGGGATTTTGTCCCACTCCTCTTTGCAGATCTTCTCCAAGTCATTAAGGTTTCGAGGCTGACGTTTGGCAACTCGAACCTTCAGCTCCCTCCACAGATTTTCTATGGGATTAAGGTCTGGAGACTGGCTAGGCCACTCCAGGACCTTAATGTGCTTCTTCTTGAGCCACTCCTTTGTTGCCTTGGCCGTGTGTTTTGGGTCATTGTCATGCTGGAATACCCATCCACGACCCATTTTCAATGCCCTGGCTGAGGGAAGGAGGTTCTCACCCAAGATTTGACGGTACATGGCCCCGTCCATCGTCCCTTTGATGCGGTGAAGTTGTCCTGTCCCCTTAGCAGAAAAACACCCCCAAAGCATAATGTTTCCACCTCCATGTTTGACAGTGGGGATGGTGTTCTTGGGGTCATAGGCAGCATTCCTCCTCCTCCAAACACGGCGAGTTGAGTTGATGCCAAAGAGCTCCATTTTGGTCTCATCTGACCACAACACTTTCCCCCAGTTGTCCTCTGAATCATTCAGATGTTCATTGGCAAACTTGTATATGTGCTTTCTTGAGCAGGGGGACCTTGCGGGTGCTGCAGGATTTCAGTCCTTCACGGCGTAGTGTGTTACCAATTGTTTTCTTGGTGACTATGGTCCCAGCTGCCTTGAGATCATTGACAAGATCCTCCCGTGTAGTTCTGGGTTGATTCTTCACCGTTCTCATGATCATTGCAACTCCACGAGGTGAGATCTTGCATGGAGCCCCAGGCCGAGGGATATTAACAGTTCTTTTGTGTTTCTTCCATTTGCGAATAATCGCACCAACTTTTGTCACTTTTGTCAATTCTCACCAAGCTGCTTGGCGATGGTCTTGTAGCCCATTCCAGCCTTGTGTAGGTCTACAATCTTGTCCCTGACATCCTTGGAGAGCTCTTTGGTCTTGGCCATGGTGGAGAGTTTGGAATCTGATGGTTTGATTGGTTCTGTGGACAGGTGTCTTTTATACATGTAACAAGCTGAGATTAGGAGCAGTCCTTTTACGACGCCAATCCCGTTAGCGGGATTGAGTTTGACAACAGCCAGTGAAAAATCAGAGCGCCATATTCAAAACCACAAATCTAATAATTTCTATTTCTCAAACATAGGACTATTTTACACCATTTTATAGATACACTTCTCCTGAATCGAACCACGTTGTCCGATTTCAAAAAGGCTTTACAGCGAAAGCAAAACATTCGATTATGTTAGGAGAGTACATCGACACAAATAACCACACAGCCATTTTCCAAGCAACTAGCATGCATCACAAATACCTAAAACACAGCTAAATGCAGCACTAACCTTGACGATCTTCACCAGATGACACTCCTAGGACATCATGTTACACAATACATGCATTTTTTTGTTCGATAAAGTTCATATTTATATGCATTTTACATCGGCGCGTGATGTTCAGAAAATATTTTCCCTCAAATACTGCCGGTGAATCAGCGCCACTATTTACAAAAATACTTGTCATAAACGTTGATAAAATATTAAACTGTCATTCAAAGAATTATAGATGAACATCTCCTTTATGCAAACGCTATGAAAGATTTCAAAAAAGCTTCACGAGGAAAGCACTCTCTGCAATAATCTGAGTACTGAGCTCAGAAAAATACACTAGGCTATACAGATAGCCGCCATCTTGGAGTCATCTAAAATCATAAATTGCATTAGAAATATTCCCTTACCTTTGATGATCTTCATCAGAAGGCACTTCCAGGAATCCCAGGTCCACAACAAATGTTGTTTTGTTTTGATAAAGTTCATAATTTATGTCCAAATAACTCCTTGTTGTTCGCGCGTTCAGTTCAGCTACTCCAAATGTAGGGAGCGCGCGGACAATTTCACGACGAAAAGTAAAAAAAAGTTGTATTTACGTTCGTTCCAACATGTCAAACGTTGTAAAACATCAATCTTTAGGGCCTTTAGAACGTGAAGATTCAGTAATATTTCAACCGGACGGTTCCTGTGTCTTGAAAAACATTTTGGAACGGAGGATCCACCCTCGTGAACGCGCACCAATGAAGTGATGTCATTCCCTGGCTCACCAACTTCCCCACCTTCTCATTCGGTCTCTGTTCATCGTAGACGCCTCAAACAACTTTGTAAAGACTGTTGACATCTAGTAGAAGCCTTAGGAACTGCACAATTATTACTACGTCACTGTGTATTCAATACGAAACGACTTGAAGAGAGCCCATGCATCCAGATTTCTACTTCCTAGTAGGATTTCTCTCAGGTTTTTGCTTGCCATATGAGTTCTGTTATACTCACAGACACCATTCAAACGGTTTTAGAAACTTCAGAGTGTTTTCCATCCAAATCTACTAATAATATGCATATCCTAGCTTCTGAGTTTGAGTAGGAGGCAGTTCAATATGGGCACATATTTTTTCCGAAATTGCCAATACAAAAAAAATCCCATAAATCGCATGTCAGAAATGTTAGAAATTGATTTGCATTTTAATGAGGGAAATAAGTATTTGACCCCCTCTCAATCAGAAAGATTTCTGGCTCCCAGGTGTCTTTTTATACAGGTAATGAGCTAAGATTAGGAGCACACTCTTACAGCTCTTTAAGGATAGGGGGCTACAAAAAAATAAACATCCCTTTTTCAGGACCCTGTCTTTCAAAGATAATTTGCAAAAATCCAAATAACTTCACAGATCTTCATTGTAAAGGGTTTAAACACTGTTTTCCATGCTTGTTCAATGAACCATAAACAATTAATGAACATGCACATGTGGAACGGTCGTTAAGACACTAACAGCTTACAGACGGTAGGCAATTAAGGTCACAGTTATGAAAACTTAGGACACTAAAGAGGCCTTTCTACTGACTCTTAAAAACAGCAAAGGAAAGATGCCCAGGTTCCCTGCTCATCTGCGTGAACGTGCCTTAGGCATGCTGCAAGGAGGCAGGAGGACTGCAGATGTGGTCAGGGCAATAAATGGCAATGTCCGTACTGTGAGACGCCTAAGACAGCGCTACAGGGAGACAGGACGGACAGCAGATTGTCCTCGCAGTGGCAGACCACGTGTAACAACACCTGCACAGGATCGGTACATCTGAACATCACACCTGCGGGACAGGTACAGGATGGCAACAACAACTGCCTGAGTTACACCAGGAACGCACCATCCCTCCATCAGTGCTCAGACTGTCTGCAATAGGCTGAGAGAGGATGGACTGAGGGCTTGTAGGCTTGTTGTAAGGCAGGTCCTCACCAGACATCACCGGCAACAATGTCGCCTATTGGCACAAATCCACCGTTGCTGGACCAGACAGGACTGACAAAAAGTGCTCTTCACTGACGAGTCGCGGTTTTGTCTCACCAGGGGTGATGGTCGGATTTGGGTTTATCGTCGAAGGAATGAGCGTTACACCGAGGCCTATACTCTGGAGCGGGATCGATTTGGAGGTGGAGGGTCTGTCATGGTCTTGGTCACAGCATCACTGGACTGAGCTTGTTGTCATTGCAGTCAATCTCAACGCTATGCGTTGCAGGGAAGACATCCTCCTCCCTCATGAGGTACCCTTCCTGCAGGCCCATTCTGACATGACCCTCTAGCATGACAATGCCACCAGCCATACTGCTCATTCTGTGCGTGATTTCCTGCAAGACAGGAATGTCAGTGTTCTGCCATGACCAGCGAAGAGCCCAGATCTCAATCCCATTGAGCACGTCTGGGACATATTGGATCGGAGGGTGAGGGCTAGGGCCATTCCCCCCAGAAATGTCCGGGAACTTGCAGGTGCCTTGGTGGAAGAGTGGGGTAACATTTCACAGCAAGAACTGGCAAATCTGGTGCAGTCCATGAGGAGGAGATGTACTGCAGTACTTAATGCAGCTGGTGGCCACACCAGATACTGACAGTTACTTTTGATTTTGATCCCCCTTTGTTCAGGGATACATTATTCAATTTCTGTGGAACTTCTTCCGTTCATGGCTCAGTTGTTGAATCTTGTTATGTTCATAAAAATATTTACACATGTTAAGTTTGCTGAAAATGAACGCAATTGACAGTGAGAGGACGTTTCTTTTTTTGCTGAGTTTAGAATAGTGGAAGAAGAGAGGTAGATTGAATAAGTGAGGGAGAGAACAGGAGAGAGGTAAACTGAAGACACTCCTACCCACTGGGTACACACTGGTTGAATCAACGTTGTTTCCACATAATTTCAATAAAATTAGGTTGAACCAACGCGGAATAGACATTGAATTGACGTCTGTGCCCAGTGGGTATTTGCTATTGCTCTGGACTTATTCACAGTCTCAGCACCACTGATCCATTGGCAGCACACCAGGTTGTCTTGAACTGACTGGTCAGAAATACACTCTCATTACCCAACAATGATCTCATGTGTAAAGGGGTGTGTAACTGGTGGCAGGGAAGTCAGACGCAGGAGAGCAGAACTAGGTAGTAGCCGGAGATGTGTAATCCATAAATATACAACAGAATATTGGTACAAAAAACCCGACGTGCACCAGTAAACAAGCACTTACAACAAACAATCCCACACAAAGACATGGGGGGAACAGAGGGTTCAATACACAACAAATAATGAGGGAAATGGAAACCAGGTGTGTAGGAAAACAAGACTAAACAAATGGAAAATGAAAAGTGGGATCGGCGATGGCTAGAAGACCGGTGACGCCGACCGCCGAATACCGCCCGAACAAGGAGAGGAAACGACTTCGGTGGAAGTTGTGACATCATGAAACCCTTTCAAGCAATATAACTTTCACATTCAAAGGAAAACAGCACAGGGTGAGTGATCTTTTCTGATCCAAATCCAGAATATATGAAGGAAAGAAGCCTCAAACGGGATTCACAGAATGGCAAAATTATGAAATCCATCCAATTTGATCCTTGATGTAAAAGTCTTGGTAGAGATCAAAGCCTGTGTGAATTTCAGAGCCAGCTTGTTTCCAGCCCACTTGTTCTCATGAGTTATTTAGCAGGCTGTGGATTGATGGAGTGAGAGGGGGAGTCAGTGTGTGTGTGAGAGAGAGAAGGGATATGCTGTACTACATACTGGCAGGCATATCCCCAGAGCCATCCTCAGACACAGCAACGCAGCAGAAGAGAACTCTAGTATCTCCTACTTTACATGGTGCAGCCACAGGGAACAGGGCACAGCTGTGGGTCCAATTCAGAGAAAGGGAAGAGAGAGAGGAAAAAAGTCCCATTCAGTCTCCGTGCTGCCCCTGAACTATGAGTTTTAAAGGAAGCTAGCTAGGAGTAGGGGGAGGTTTTTCACTGCTCTTACCATAATAAAGGATTAATTAAATGCCCGACATATATTTATCCTTGATTTTCAGCATGTAGTGGATTGATCCAGAACTCGATAGAACCTCAGTACAATGATAGTGTTCCTGTAGACTGTGAAGCCGCAGCAAAGATGATCAGTAGTCACCAGTCGTCTGCTCTGATTATGGAGATACTTCCGCCAGCCTCTGATAGTGTCTGATCCCCTTTGATCTCTCCAAATGAGATGGCCAAGCTTTAGAAGTGACTGCAGCAATCTCACTAAGGATGGATCTCCCGGGGAGACATGGTGAACCGTGTGATTAAGGATTGTCTCTCTCCTCATTGCAACACACCTCTGTCTCGCTCTGTCTTTCTCTCTATTCAATTCACCTTTTCGCCCCAAGAAAATTAATATTGCCGCTTGGTATCACACAATTATTCCCAGTGGATGGTTTTTGATCTGCTATTGTCACTTAAGCAAGCCAAGCAAAGCCCCAGAAATAACCAACAATTAAAATATATAAAACCACACCACCAAGTTTGTAAATAAGGATACTCTAAAAAACGATTATCAAAGGGAATAAGCGCACGATAACTTGAAAAACAGTTAATGTTATGCTTCACCCGTTCCCTCTCTGCGCTGACGTAGAGGGCCTGAATGATGGGCGTCTGTATCTGGGCGGCAGAGCAGAGGCAGACTGAATAATGAATCAGGATGGCATGACTCAGGCCCGTCTCACAAACAGCTGTAATCTCCTGCTTTGATCAGGCCTAATTGATCTCATTTGCACTGGTTAAGGCTGCCTCAGCTGCAGCAGAAACAGCTGTCAGCCAGCTTGTCAGGGCCTGCTAATTAGAGCCAGCACAGATAAACACTTGATACTTGATAAACACTTATATCTGAAAGCCTATCTACCTATGGTCAATGCCTGTTTCTTTGTGACTACCTGTGGACTGGCATGTTACATTGGGTTACTATGCAGACTAAAATATTGAATGGAATAATATGGTGAGTATGGCTAAATCTTCTAGGCTCTCCATTACTGTAGATATGTAGGTGAGCAGACTAGAGTGGCCCATTATAAAAGGCACTGAGGTCTTTGAGCCACTGTTTGAGAAAAGGTCACAATGCGTGACTCTTCTCTGACTCCTCTCAGGTGCCCAGTGTATTAACGTCCTGGTGATGAGATGAAGCCGAGCTGACAGACACGGAGTGAGCTCATCTCTCTCTCTCTGGTGTTTTGGCAGACTTCACTTACTATGGCAGGGCAGCCCTGTGAAAGCTACATCTTTCTCATTTGAATGTGGAAGGACTTGTGCGTTCATCATCATGACTGATCCGTAAGAGATTGAAGGAAGTTCCATTTTACATTTTTTCATTTTGAGTTTAACAAATTCAAATCCATCTCGCTATTCGAAAACCAACACATTATGGATTTGCTATTAATATATTCTGAGGCTATCAATGACATTTAAACAGGCCATGGGCCTGTTACGAATGGAATTTAGAATGGTCGTACGCATAGAAGTTATTTATCAAACAATCCTACATGCGTCATGCACACACTGGTAGGCGATAACCATTGATAAATACTAATTGTTCTCAGCCTCAGTGGTCGTACATGACCTTGGCTGTTTGCATTTTGAAACTCCCCTAATTAAACATATGGCCAAATCATCCCTTTAAAGCCTGTGTGGAATATACAACACCGTACCATGAAATACAACGGTGCAACCAAAAAATATGATATTTTTTACTTTTCCGAGAACGAAATGGAGGTGCTAGTGTCAGAGATTGAGTACAACCAACATTTTTTAATTGGCTCCCTGCAGTTGTGGCTTGACCAGTAAAAATTAAAACATGGCTACAAAGAGGACCATTTGACAATTCAAGTTGCTTTAGCAATGGAAAATATACTTTTAATGAGAAGGCAACACTCACCAATAAGCCATCCATCCTCAACAGCTCCCTCCTGCAGGCCTATAGGCCAACATTGCTGTTCTGCAGAACAAGTTGGGCCACTTTGCCACCACATTCAGCAGTGTATTTTACGCATCGCATCACCTGCACATAAAAAGTGGAAGCCTTTTCTGCTCACATAGTTGAAACCGTTTTGGGATGGTATTTTTGTTTTGGGTGTGGGTGCCGTCTATTGCTCTGCTCGTATTTGGGAACACATGGCATCATGGCAAAGAAACCCCTCTTGACCAACCTGTTGTGCGATGGTGTATGGAAATTGTATGTGTTACTGTTCCTTTTGCTGATGATTGCATCCAAAACATTGGTTCATCGAGGGCTGTGAGATGCCTATCGGCAAGTTCCTACTGAAAAGTGCAGTTGCCAAAAAACAAAAACCTGGGGGTGGATAGCGTTTGGATGTGCACCGGAATGGCATGTGTTTGTCTTAAATCTCCGTAAAAATCCTAAAGATTGGTTTTTGAAAACAATATTTGCTGAGACAATCTGTACTTTTTGCAGAAAGTCCCACCTGTCTCTAAAAATGCACTCTGCTAAATGTAGAGTGTGTCAAATCTTCAAACAGAGCAAGATCAGATATCTCTCCTTCGATTTCTTCTTTAGGATTTGGTTGGCGGATCGCATCCAACTTTTAGGTGCATACACCGCCACCTACTTTACTGGTGTGTGAGGCCATTCACGGCCTACCTACATTAAATTCTTGATTTGGTAATACAAAATTGGGGAAAAGGAAAATTGCCCTGCCAACTACTAGCCCTCTCTAAAAAAACACCACCCCATTCCACTATTTAACCCTATCTAATCCTACTTGAGACCAACGGTCTGAGAGGACAGAACACTACCATTCAAAACCCCCTGCAACTATTCTGCAGTAAATCCTCACAATTCCATGTACTTCTCTTCCACCACAACCTCTATTTTCTGTGACTTCTGATCCATTTCTGCATTACAATTGACCACCATGGCTGTGAATGCTAAAAAGCCCACCTTACTGAAGCACATATTCTTCCCATCTCTCTTGCTTGGTCTCTGCCTACTCACAGGAATCCTCTAAGTATCCCTCCCCCTGTACTCATCTTCCTCTACCACTCTCTTCACTGCTTTGGCATATGACACTTTCTGTACAACTCTAACCATGGCAAACTCAGCCTGCCTTTCTCTCACCAAGTACCTCAAATCTCCAGCCCCATGGGCACCCCCACAGCTAACACACACAACTTTCTCCAAGGAAACTACACATTCCTTCATCTCATGACCTCCTGCACACTTCTCACATCTAGAAATCTCCCTCCTACACACTGCTGCAACATGCCCATGAACTTGACAACTAAAACACTGTAGTATTTTTTGAGCAATGCTCTCACCGGATAACGTACATGACATTGTTGGGCAAAGACTCTACATCAAAACTCAGCAGGACAGACAATGTCTTCTTCACACGCTCTCCATCGGATCTGTGTCGCACCAAACGGCCGGTATCACAGATACCAAGAATTTCTTACATTTCAACTGATCCTCCTCAACACTTAATGCCACCCCAATATTACTCCTTTCAATGGCGCCGTGCTCCAAAGAGCAAACCAAGACACATTTATTTTCCCTAATCACGTGATCCGGAGTGCCCGCTCCCTCTGGACGGAAGAAACATGATAAATCATCACTAGTCCACTCCCGAGTTACACTCACCACTCAACAGTCCCCAGCCTCTTCTCCACCCAATATGGATCAGCCAAAATGCAAGGACCCACAAATCTCACTCCCACTGGGCCAGAATCATCCTTTTCATCTTCGGGATGAGGCCCAAACTCGGCGGGCCTCACCGCATATACTACCGCCATACTCTCTTCAGGTTCCATCTCTGAGCTACTAGAGCAGGTATCGTACTTTTTGCACTTGAAGCCAACCTTCCTCAGCAGCCCGCTTCCCTTCTCAGCGGACATCACTGCACCTGCCAGTACAATTAATTCACCCTCACTCGTCACGTTCACTTTCCTTCTCTAGCTTTTCCAAAAGTTCTGTGCGATCCTCCATTCCATATTCCCTCAAAACATCTTCCACTTTTTTCCTTATCCGCTATCTTCTCCTTTACCAGATCTTCCAGAAGGCTTGTGCAATCCCCACTCCATATTTATTCATAATATGTTCCACTTTCATCCTTTTTTCCTTGTCCGCCATCTTCTCCACCAAGCAGGCCTCCCTTGAGCTCTCAACTCATTCGATTTTCCATTATCTCAGTCTTTTATTGTATTTCAACAATGGTTTCACTTTCACACATACTTGTCATTTAACAAATTACTGTACTTTATATGGATTTATCATAACAAATGCACTGATGTGGTCAAATTATATACTGTAGCTTGTCAAGATATGTTGCATGAATTCACAATGGGAATGCAATGAAATGGAAAAATTATTTAATTATTACTCCCACAATTTCACACATTTTCACCATATATTTGACCCATTCTACACTTGACAAGCAGTTCCTTATTCCACCAATTTGTACGCATGGTCATGGCGGTGCGTACATTTACGCAAACTCTCAAGCAAATGTTCATATTGATAAATCTTACACTTTGCGTTGAAATGATCCCACACATGGTTTACGCACAGATTTGTGCCTATGAATGATAAATGAGGCCCCAGGGCCCCCAAGGTACCATTACTGTAAATATGTAGCGAAATTTCACATCACATCCATTATTTCCTAAACAGTGTAAATGTATTGGTACTTTGGACTCCATGTTGTTTGGCTAATGTCACCCATGTCTTCTAAGTCTCCTCCTGTAACCACACACACACAGTAAATGCCCCCCCCCCCCAGGCCACTTACCCACTTTAAAAAGGTCAGGGTGGATATCAGTCTTAATGTAGGCGTACACACATCAATAACTTAATTACATCTGTCAAGCAATTCGAATTTATGTAAGTGTTCATTCTTGGCCTCTTTCTCCTTGTGCAGAAATTACTTTCTCATCAGACACCACTTCAGATTAGACTCCTGACTGCTGTTGGAACATCATGGCACTGACTGAGGGAAGAAATAATCCTGTTTATAAACAGAGTATCCGTACTGCAGCCATAAATTAATAATATTAATGAATCATCCATGGAGGAATTCTAATATATGATTATTTCTGTAAGTGCTTTCTGGCCTCTTCAATATACAAGTAATGATAATAGATCATTAAAACCATTCCTTGAGAGATTGAACCTCCTGCACCCAGACAAGATAATTCTTAGACTACAATCTGCCTCTGTCTTTGGCATCGTGCATTACTTTGAACACTGCTGCAGAGAGTCTGAAAGAATCATAGTTTTGTTTACCAGCTTGCTGGGAGTGTGTGAGTGTGAGTTTGTGTGTGTGGCTGAGCAAATCTCCCAGATTGTAACTATGCAGTTTTTTTTGTCATTGACAAAGTACCTGCCATGGGAGTCCTAAATTGACTATGGTGTGAGGACCTCTAGTGGACTGTAGATTAACTACAGTCACTGTACAATAAATTAACCCTGAGTCAATCACCCAGTTGATCACCGATGGTGTGCTGTCTGTCTCACAGGGGACATGGAGGACGGACGGGGGGACAGCCATGCTATTGGTGTTTGGTCAGGCTGCTTTCACTGTCACCCCCCCATCAAACCAGCTGCTGAATGGAGAGATTAGCCCCATCTCTCACTCCTCTCTCACTCCTCTCACTAATAGAAAAAGGCTGACCGGGTTTAAGGGACTGATAAATTGTTTCTGCTCATTCCTTCATATATCTTGACCTTTACTGCACACACACTGAAGTGTAATTTTCCTGAAGCGCTAGCCCCTACACACTGTATATTGTTCATTATTACGGCTGAAATTGCTTTCATTAGAACTTCTCTCTTCATCATGGGTATTTGCATTGGGTGTAACCTTTACCTACTATGATCAGATAGCCTTTCCTCAATTATGAGTTCATCAGTGCGCACTACTGTAAAAATATTATTCTAAATGCTCTTGGACATAGCTTTAACCTACAGTACTTTCTTCAATGAATCATTGACTATTGGCACTAAATAGTAATTCCCTCATATTTGAACTCAAAAAGACCTCAGATAAGAAATCACATCTATGTAGAAAAAGTTGTTTCTGCGGAACAAAGAAGGGCTGGGTGGCACTAGTTAATTACCAGATTGAAGACTGAACATAATTTAAAAGCAAGGCAAGCAAGCAATCAAACCAGAACCCCCAATCTCTCCGAAGTAATTACTAGATCCGTGCCTTCTACACCGAGCTGTCAATCACTCCACACAAACAGGCTCCAGCTTCATACTGAGACAAAGAGCTCTCTACAATTAAAGGGATTGTAATGAGACAAAAACATTTTAGACTTTGTGTCTGTGTCTATCGGGAATTGTTTTAATTAGCTATTGATATAGATCAACTGGCTATCATCCTGAGTCAGTTTAGCCTCGGGCACACTTCTCTCACTGTGATGCCAATAGTACTTTTCATCTTGGACACACACACACACACACACACACACACACACACACACATTCTCTTTTTATAAGGTGATTTCCTGGGCTGTTTGTTGACAGTGAGTGAGGGCATATTTTAATTAGATTTTGAATGATCCATTCCACAGTGTGAGGCTTTTGGAACAAGTTTACTGTTGGTTCTGAAGTGAGTTAAATTCCTTCAAAACCTTTTGTATTTTTCGTTTTCTGAGAGGGCTTTAGATATAATTTAAACTGACTTCCCATAGGGTATCTTCCCCAAAACTACTATAGGAGAAACACAGAGAACTATACGGAGCTGAAAGAAAGCACAATGGTGACACTGAATCACCAGGGGAAAGCCTTATCTACCACACTGACTCACTGCTGCTAATTAAAAAGAGGGAACTTAAAGACTACAATAAGGGAGATGAAACAGGATGGTGTCACCCAGGACATGAACACCACTTGTTAAGGTTGCTATTGCCTAGATGTTCATGATCTCTCTGTTGACAATGGTAAAGATGAGGGAGAATTATACATACAGACAAAGATGGTGACAACAGAAATTACACAATCCGTGTGTGTGTGTGTGTGTGTGTGTGTGTGTGAGAGAGAGAGATGTGACGCTCTGGATGTGTGTGAGATCTGGAGGCGGCGTACAGGGGAGGACAACATTCAATTAGAGCCAATTGCAGAATTACAGTTAATCAGACAGGAGAGATAATGTGTCTATAATGAGGATGATAAGGTCAGGTTGGAGGGGAGACAGGAGCTGAGTGTAATACTGCAGGTCTGGAACCTCCCTTTGGACAGGATTGTCTGCAGAGATGCTCACTGAGATGCTTTCAAAATGGGTATAGGAAACAGTAACCACGACATAAAAGAGAACAAGGGATGGGGGCTATACCCATATGTGTGCAATGAAATGTTTAATACAGGTAGGCTGGAGAAAGTGAATACATCTGTTGGTGCTGTGGCTACCTTAATGCCTGAAAGATTAGTGGAATCTGTGTGGGTAGCTGGACAGGTAGGATGACTGACAGTGAAGGTGAACAGGTGGTCACGGGTCAGGTGACAGAGGAATGGATGAGACTGAGGCAGAAATTCCTTTAACCATAAAGTGGTATATTTACTGGGTAGTCTGTCTGTGCTGCATAACAAAGGAAACAGAATAACATGTATCCAATCAAATTCATAATCACAAAGATCAAATCCTAAATCATTCATTATTAACATAATTTAGGGAATTCAACAATCCAGTTCATTAATAAGTCAATAGGAATCGTCCGTGAGTAATTTAGGCTCGTAACTATTTATCATAAATCATGAAAGAATAATACAAACAGTGATCGGTTATTCAATCTATAATCTCCATTAGTTGGATATCAGAGTCGATCAGTTCAACAAACAATGACTTTCTTATTTCACCCTTTCAAGTGTCTTCATGTGTACATGTAATTTCATTACATATAAACCATATCGATTGCATAATTGGCCTATTATGATCAGTAGGGCCGTGATCATTGACTGTTCACATTACACAATATGTATGGAGCGTGCGCTCCGAGCCGCGCTCCGCGGTAATAACTCTAAACAACAACTGATGGATGGCCCGCTCTCCTTACCGCAACAGATAGTTCAGATGAACAGTAACAGATTCATGGACGCACAGAACTTCTGGATTAGACGGAGTGAAGGAAGAGAAAGCAGCGCGATCAGGCGATTTCCTCCTTTTATGGAGTGGAGATCTGTCGGACATTTCCACCTGACAGAATTAAAGCGCCCCTGGCCCAGCTGAGTAAGTGGCAATGAATTAAAGGATTATTCCACCAACTCCATGGGCCTTTTCTATTTCTAGAGATATAGAGCTTTATTGTTTACTCAGACTGTCGTCTTTTAGTGATCATTATCCGTGATGACAAGCAACAGCAGTTGTGGGAGTAATAGCAGAAAAATGCGGAAACATACTTCAAATATTGGCATGGCCAGCACATTACAGGCTCCAGCTGTGCATTTCAGTGGTGTTTAAAAATAACATTTATGCATTGGTGTTTTATTATACAGTCTGCCATTTACCTGGAATTTTCTTTGAAATAACTAGGTCAAAATGATGATTATTATAATTATCTTTCGGTTTCTTTGGGATTCATGGAGAAAATAGCCCTCTGTATTGTTTGGTAAATAACTGAATGTACAAACTGTTACTGTACCACGTGATTTTGTGACTAAGTACCAGGTCAGTAGAGTCTGAAACAGGACTGTGAAATACATTGTTGCATTTTCCTCTGCTGTCCCAGCTGTTAAAAAACCTCCACTCATTTATTTTGTGCAGTATGTTGAAGGGAGGTTTGTCAACACACAAACCCAACCAGGATCCTCCTGAAAACCATGGCATATTGCCCCAGCTAGAATATTTGGTTTCTTGGAAGTTGTGTGAACGTACATTTTGAGTTTTTCCATTAGTTCTGAAACGAAGCCATATAGTTCCTGACCAGTAAAACTGAACGTTTTTTTTAAACGTTCTGAGAACGGAAGTGAACATTTCACCTGTTCTGGGGGAATGTACATTTTTAGGTTGCAGGGAGTTTGTGAGAATGTTTTACTGTGGTTCCCTGAAAGTTTTCCTGAGAGGTTTTATTAATTTGTGCTGAGAATGGAAATTATAGGTTACTTGAAGGTAATTCAATTACTTTCTGAGAACATGTTTCAATAAGACTTTTATTAGAACTCCTAGCTTAGTTTGGATTAACCTCCAAGCACAGATAGGACACGTGGAAATGTATTTGCTTAGGCGTCAATCATGCAAACAAATTTTTATTTTCTATTGTAGATTCAAACCTATAATATTCTGTTCTCTATCCATGGAATTAGTCCACTGTGCCTCCAGGATGGAACTAGCATGATATGTTTTTTTTAACTCGTACAAAGTTGTTAATTTTAGTCTATTCAAGCAGACCCCATTTCAAATGAATCAAGCACTCATTAGGATCAGGTGTGGCCAATTAGTGGGCACAGTCAACAAACCTGAACATACTTAACAAGATAAAGGATAGAGTTTTGTTGATGCTGAGAAGAATGGAATGTGTATCTTTTTAAATAACATTCTTAGAACGTTACAAAAGTTTTGTGTTTTTTATGGAAAGTATTCTTAAAGTCCTAAGAACAATTTGAGAATGTGACTTTAAATAGAACCATGAGGAAGCGTTATGCTGAAGTACTGAAACTTCCACAGAAGAACGTTATTCCTTAATGTTCTCTGAACTATTTTAGAACATACCAGTTGGACAAACTTCCTAGACCATTACCAAATTGAAATGAAATGTAACCATCTTTGAACTTTTAGGAAACGTTCTGTTAAAGTAATGAAATATCATGAAAATAACCTTTTTTTGTCAAGTTCCTTAAATGTGCTGAGAATGTTCCAAAGCCACACAACGTTCCTTCACCATTCCCAGAAAGATGTGAGAGAGTGTATGCAAAAGAACCATAGGACAAACACTCTCTCCCCAAGCGCTAAGAAACATATGGTTCTCAGAACGTTATGTGCTAGCTGGGCGAGAAGTAATATTCTGCCTTTGTTTTGGCCATTTGTATTTTAAAGCATTCTTATCTGATGCCAAAGATGGCACAATTTCACTCAATTGATCTAAGACCAGGGGCTGTGTTATCAGATAAAAGCCCCTCAATGCCAAAGCAGTGTTATGTTATGATGCAGTCTCTTTTTGTCTAGAATATCTTTGGGAGGGCAAAGTGGCACAAGATGGCATTATACACTTAGACTTGAGCTGACTGGAAGAGAGTTTCTAACTATTTTAACTCCATTCCCCCTTCCTGCCCCTGCTCTATGCAAATTATTTTTTTGCTTCTGCCAGAACATCTTTGATCCTGCAGCTTTGAATCCCTCTCCAGATGCTGCCTTAGGAGCCATACTACTAACCAGAACCAGGGCCAGGGCCAGAGCCAGAACCAAGGCCACAGCCAGGCTGAGACACACACAGTTAAGACAGCTGCCACCATAGCCATAAAAAACAATGTACATTTTTGGTGAGCTCTCATTTTACAACTGAGTGCAATGTGATGATGAGGACTATTTTAAACAATGGGTTATATAATTCAAGACATTATTGTGATAAACAACACAAACAACATTTGTTCAATAAAAGGGGTTTATTATTGAAAATCAAGGCAGATTTCAGACACAGTCTGACTGAGTATCCTCCACTACTATGACCATCTAGTTGAGCCGCTTGGCACAGACAAAGGCAAACAGGTTGGAACAGGTGAGATCATTCCATTGCATTCCACCGGGCCAGTTAGTGAGAACACAGTCTTCAGTGTCTTGATCATTATCTGGCTGCTCTCCGTTCCAGTGGGTGAAGTCCACCTGGGAGCCGTCAGACCACATCCACCTGCCCTCCTTGTGGGTGTCACTCAGTCCCATCCAGGTGGGACTCTCAGCAGGGTCGTAGCTCTTGATCAGGTTGTTTATAATGTAGTGTTCATCCAGGTAGTGGACAGAGGCCTGGGTAGCTTTCTGAGACACTCAGTGTGACTCTGCATTGGCCCAATCAACACACATGGCAATGTACTTGAAGCAACGGCCATTAGAGCTATACCAGCCCATGGAGCAGGAGCCCTGGAAAAGCTTTCCATCCTGGCCAGACAGAACACCTACAGCAAGGCTCAGGAGACAGAAGAAACAGTGGAGCACTGACATGGTGAAAAGGTGCTGGGATCTGCAGCTCTGCTCCTGTGTACGGGGCTGGTAGGCTGAGAGGTTCACTGTGCCAGGCTTTTATTTCATTAACAAAGGATTGGACAAGGTTGGTTGCTAGGTGGGATATCATTGGTAGATCATTTCTGGACGTGGAACCCTCATCACCTCAAAATGAATGGCATGCAATGAACTATTGACCTATGTCATCTTTGAGGCTGTTTAGTCACTGTATTTGGCAAAAAATGACACAGAAATCAGAGGTTTAAAGTGTATTTCTCTCTACCCACACTAAGAGATATAAACAAGCTGTAAATGGCAGCACTACAAGATAAGTGCTATTACCACATAAACCAGTTCTTATCTCTGCAGCTGTGTTCTTCCCATAAACTATGCCAAGTTAAGAAGGAAAGAAAATAAACAAAATAAACCTTACAAAATATCACTTTTGGGTCAATCGTCAGTGATATTAACAAAAACTATTGTTACTCTTTAGAGAAGACAGTACAGAGGTCTTCATAGTCTAGGTACATTAACTAAGCATACAGATACAGTAATGATGCCTCTAGCAGTTCTCAATGAAATAGGTTCTCAATGGACATAGCCAGTAAGTGAATGTATTGTCTTGAAACAATTGAATTAATAACTGAAGAAAATATGAAATAGTAATATAGGTTACATGTTTTGTGACAGGTCGAAAGGTAGGTACTAGGGTTTAGTATTGTATTTTGTGTACTGTAGGCAGTCCAACAGGTTTCCATTGACCTAGCAACAAAAAAACATTGCGATATAAGAATTTTTCTAAAGAGCGATAACATTTTTATCCGTTAGATAGGGGTGGATTTTTCTTTTGTTGAACTTTATTGCGAAAAATTATGATAAACTGTGTTCTTCGGAAAAATGATGATTGTCGAATCATTTTGAAGGTACGCGAGGCATGTGGTGATCACGTAACTGTAAGAGCCACTCCACATGCAATTATAAATGCCTACTGCTTGCAAATTAATTTACAACTATAAGAATTGTGTTTCTTTGCAGGACAAGGATTGTCCTGACTTTCAATAATGCCTGAAGTGCTTCGTCTTGTTTTACTGGCTGGCTGGCAAATTTCACCATCCAATTATTTCTGATCTTCAGGAGTGCACCTTGGCTGGGACCAGGGCAATATGCTGGCACATGAGAATTATTAGAATATGACAAATATTAGTCAATTATTGCATTCTATCCATGGTGATTTTCGCGGGCTACCTGAGCAGGGGCGATTTTTATGTACATCTTGGTGGGGAGAAAAAAAGTATAATGTTTTAATGCATGCCAGCAAAGCTCTACACAACACAGCACTAAACAATACATTAATTACACTATAACGGTGACAAGCGGTGCCCACGAAGTGTTAGGGCCTACATAAGTCCCAACACATTACCACTGCTACACCTGGCAATCAGCGGAGCCATGTCTGGCAGCGAAACAGTTCGTTCAGCCTAATTTACTGCCTTTTAAAAAAACATACAGTGGCAAGAAAAAGTATGTGAACCCTTTGGAATTACCTGGATTTCTGCATAAATTGGTCATCAAATTTGATCTGATCTTCATCTAGGTCACAACAACCGACAAACATAGACATAAACTAATAAATTATTTTATTTTCTTTTTTCTTGTCTATATTGAATACATCATTTAAACATTCACAGTGTAGGTTGGAAAAAGTATGTGAACCCCTAGGCTAATGACTTCTCCAAAAGCTAATTGAAGTCAGGAGTCGGCTTACCTGGAGTCCAATCAATGAGATGAGATTGGAGATGTTGGTTAGAGCTGCCTTGCCTTATAAAAAACACACAAAATGTGAGTTTGCTATTCACAAGAAGCATTGCCTGATATGAAGCATGCCTCGAACAAAATAGATTTCAGAAGACCTAAGATTAAGAATTGTTGACTTGCGTAAAGCTGGAAAGGGTTACAAAAGTATCTCTAAGAGCCTTGATGTTCATCAGTCCACGGTAAGACAAATTGTCTATAAATGGAGAAAGTTCAGCATGGTTGCTACTCTCCCTAGAAGTGGCCATCCTGCAAAGATGACTGCAAGAGCACAGCCCAGAATGCTCAATGAGGTTAAGAAGAATCCTTGAGTGTCAGTTAAAGACTTACAGAAATCTCTGTAACATGCTAGCATCTCTGTTGATGAGACACGTAAAACACTAAACAAGAATGGTGTTTGCAAAAGTGCACCCGGATGTTCGACAGTGCTACTGGCAAAATATTCTGTGGACAGATGAAACTACAGTTGAGTTGTTTGGAAGGAACACACAACACTATGTGTGGAGAAAAAGGCACAGCACATCAACCTCATCCCAACATCATGGTTTGGGGCTGCTTTGCTGCCCCAGAGCCTGGACAGCTTGCTATTATTGATGGAAAAATGATTTCCGAAGTTAATCAAGACATTTTACAGGAGAATGTTAGGCTATCTGTCCAACAATTGAAGCTCAACAAAAGTTGGGTGATGCAACAGGACAACGACCCAAAACACAGAAGTAAATCAACAACAGATTGGCTTCAACAGAAGAAAATATGCCTGGAGTCTGACTGGAGTGGTCCAGTCAGAGTCCTGACCTCAACCTGATTGAGATGCTGTGGCATGACCTCAAGAGAGCAGTTCACACCAGACATCCCAAGAATATTTTTGAACTGAAACAATTCTGTAAAGAGGAATGGTCCAAAATTCCTCCTGACCGTTGTGAAGGTCTGATCTGCAACTACAGAAAACCGGTTGAGATTATTGCTGCCAGAGGGTCAACCAGTTATTAAATCCAAGGGTTCGCATACTTTTTCCACCTTGCACTGTGAATGTTTACACGGTGTGTTCAATAAAGAACGGCAGATAGCCTAGTGGTAAGAGTGTTGGACTTGTAACCGAAAGGTTGCAAGATTGAATCCCCGAACTGACAAGGTAAAAAATCTGTCATTGTGCCACTGAACAAGGCAGTGTTCCTAGGGCGTCATTGAAAATAAGAATATGTTCTTAACTGACTTGCCAAGTAAAATAAAAAATACATATAAATGTTTAATTGATTGTGTTATTAGTTTAAGCAGACTGTGTTTGTCTATTGTTGTGACCTAGATGAAGATCAGATCAAATTTTATGACCAATTTATGCAGAAATCCAGGTATTTCCAAAGGGTTCACATACTTTTTCTTGCCACTGTAGCTGATATGGCTGACTTGCTTAAACAAATGTCGTTTCTACTGACAATTGAGATGTACAAACTATGGCATGAGTGGATAAGAGGCAATCCGTAATTTCGATTAAGACATGAGCGAGCTAGGACGGACGTAGTCAATAACTATTTGTTCAGCACTTTTGAAATGTACAGTGACAGAATTCAGAACATGGGTCATTCTTACAGTAATCTCCCTGTACACCAAGTCAGAACCGTGGGATAAATAAAGGGGGCATATAAGCAGACATTGAAAGTTCTTACAATATTCAATGATTACATTTCTCTAAAACAGGCTACATGTGCACCATCAAGTCAGAACAGCAGGGTAGGTTATGAGGGAGGGAAGGGATCAAATTATTAGGGTGGGGCACATGGGCTACTAACAGCTTACTACACAACATACACTTAGTATTACTTTCTCCTTGGCATATTCCTTAATTTATGCAGCAGCATACAACATATTTTGGACTCACCTCTTGGTGCTGTGCACACCTGAACAGGAAGATGGCGTGGCGGTCCTTCTTGTGGGCTCTAGAAAGAGGCCAGAAATTCCGACTTGGAATTCTGAGTTGGATGACCATTCAAAATGATTTGTGTTTAGTGAGTCCCCCAGATCAGAGGCAGTAGGGATGACCATGGATGTTCTCTTGATGTTCTCAGGATCTTGTCAGGGTATCTCTGTGCATTGAAATTGCCATCGATAAAGTGCAATTGTGTTTGTTGTCCGTAGCTTATTCCTGCCAATATCATAGCCCCACCGCCACCATGTGGCACTGTGTTCACAACGTTGACATCAGCAAACCGCTCGCCCACACGATGCCATACACGTGGTCTGCGGTTGTGAGGCCGGTTGGATGTACAGTACTGCCAAATTCTCTAAAACATCGTAGGAGGTGGATTATGGTATAGAGATGAACATTCAATTCTCTGGCATGGCAACAGCTCTGGTGGACATTCCTGCAGTCAGCATGCAAATTGCACGGTCCTTCAAAACTTGAGACATCTGTGGCATTGTGTTGTGTGACAAAACTGCACATTTTAGAGTGGCCTCTTATTGTCCCCAGGACAAGGTGCCCCTGTATAATGATCATGCTGTTTAATCAGCTTCTTGATATGCCACACGTGTAAGGTGGATGGATTATGGCAAATGAGAAATGCTCACTAACAGGGATGTAAACACATTTGTGCACAAAATTGGAGAGAAATTATATTTTTGTTTGTATGGAACATTTCTGGGATCTTTTATATCAGCTCATGAAACATGGAAAAAACACTTTACACGTTGCTGTTCATATTTTTGTTCAGTGTATTTTCTATGCAAACTTTTTAAATGTTGACAAAAAAAATCACTGGACAAGTTAATGGCTATACTGTTTTGATGCAGTGTTAATAGTGAATCTCTAGCGCCATCTACAGAGCATTATTTTTAAAACGTAACCAGTTCACACAGTAGACCTTGACCAAGTTACATTTGATCATATTTGAGTCACTATTACTGTAACTGTAACTAATTAAAAACAAAATACATCAAAAGCTGAAATTATATTGATTAACATCTGTATATTTCCATACAAACACATATATTTTTTAGGATAGGCTACTATGATGGTTTCATTCATTCATGACAGCATATACAATGTTGCAACCTTTTATTTGACTGTCAATGGTTTCAACAATGTTACCTTAGCTTATTCCCAGTAATGTCTATCCTCAGTTGAAAACACATTGCTCCATGACAATATGTTATACAATTATGTGACGTAGTCAAGAGAGGCGGAGTTAGCTACGCCGGTC